>NC_090764.1:4853937-4856437 GCF_036898095.1 Palaemon carinicauda
CTCCTAATTCGAGATTTACTTTAATTTCTCACTCCTAATTCGTGATTTACTTTCATTTCTCACTCCTAATTCGAGATTTACTTTAATTTCTCACTCCTAATCCAAGATTTACTTTAATTTCTCACTCCTAATTCGAGATTTACTTTAGTTTCTTAAACTAGTATCTTTAGATTCTTGTTAAAGTACTTCCTTTCAAATTCTAGAACAAACAAAAGTCGGGTTAAAGATGGCAAAAAAATATTTTTCAATAACTCTTTTGGAAGCAAAATAAATATACGATTTTTAAACTCTTTCTATTGTGGTGGCCGATGCGGTAACGTCCTTGACTATTGACCACCTGACTATGGTTCGAGTCCCCCTCAAACTCGTTATTTTCTTCGGGCGCTGCAACCTCACCATCCTTGTGAGCTTTGGGGGAGCCCATAGACCTATTTTCTGAGTCATCAGCAGCCATTACCTGGCCCTCCTTGGTCCTAGTTTGGGTGGAGAAGGGGCTTGCACGCTGATCATATTTTGAAACCATAAAAACAAGAATGATCAGGAATATTGGAACTTAGGTGGAGAACGGGACCCTCATTTGCTGCTCGTTTCAAATCGTCATACAAAGCAAGACCGAAGAGTTCGTCTTCATTACCTACTTAACTCGGGATTTGCAGAGACATTACATGCATTCACTAGGCAATGAATTTCGCTAAAAAAAAAAAAAAAAAAAAAAAAATCCGGAAATTTGCTTTTTATTTATTATTATTATTATTATTATTATGATTATTATTATTATTATTACTTGCTAATCTACAACCCTAGTTGGAAAAGCAGGATTCTATAAGCCCAGGGGCTCCAACAGGGGAAATAGCCCAGTGAGGAAAGGAAACTAAGAAAAATCAAATATTTTAAGAACAGTAACAAGATCAAAATAAATATTTCCTATATAAGCTATAAAAACTTTAAAAAAAAGAGAGAAATTAGATAGAATAGTGTGCCCGAGTGTACCCTCAAGCAAGAGAACTTTAACCCAAGAAAGTGGAAGACCATGGTACAGAGGCTATGGCACTACCCAAGACTAGAGAACAATGGTTTGATTCTGGAGTGTCCTTCTCCTAGAAGATCTGCTTACCATAGCTAAAATCTCCTCTACCCTTACCAAGAGGAAAGTAGACACTGAACAATTACAGCACAGTAGTTAACCTCTTGGGTGAAGAAGAATTGTTTGGTAATCACAGTGTTATCAGGTGTATGAGGACAGAGGAGAATCTGTACAGAATAGACCAGACTATTCGGTGTATGTGTAGGCAAAGGGAAAGTGAACCGTAACCAGAGAGAAGGTTACGGACATCTTCGTTTTTATGGTTTTAAATTGTTTCTTTATTTATAACAAATTACATCAGCGTCAGTGACATTCGATGTCAATATGCTATAAAACTCAAAATTCAATCAATCCGTCTTATACAATTTCCAATCATATGCAATACTCCTCTCTACCGACGAAGCTCCAAACATGTATTGGAAGTTCTATAGGCCTACTTTCACTGGGTACCAGACCACCTGTTTTCTTTAGATAGTCCTATTCAAACACAACCCGGCTGCCAACTGCTTTTCCAAAAGAGGTCCAGTGGAACTCCATTCGCTAGCTGTACTGGAAAGTCTGGAAATCAGACTGGCCCTTTGTATCTACGCCACTATAGCTACAATGAGCGTGGTAAAAGACAGCTGTTGTTATGATGGTGGTAACGGGGTTATTGAACAGTGAGGGAAGCAGTTCATATTGGGTTATTATTTTGAGATGTTGGGTGTTTTAACTCCATGTGGGTTCAAATTTCGTAGTTGAAATGGGAATTTATGAAAATATTACAACATATATATATATATATATATATATATATATATATATATATATATATATATATATATATATATATATATATACTGTATACACATATATATATATATATGTATATATATATATACACATATCATTCCTGTTTAAAGGTTTAAAAGGCCCTCGTGAATGGCAGAGGTAATGGACAGTGACATTGCCCTAGAGCCTGACCATATATGCCATATGATCAACGCCCAACCCCCCTCTTCACCCAAGCTGGTACCAGGGAGGGCCAGGCAATGGCTGCTGATGACTCACTAGATAGGTCTATAAGCTCCCCCAAAACCCCCATTTTAGCTCAGAATGATGATGAGGTTGCAGCGACTAATGGAAATAAAAAGTTTGAATGAGACTCGAACTCCGGCCTGGCGTTCACCAGTCAGGGACGTTACCACATCGGCCACAACCCGTAAAAATCGACGCAATTTATTGCACTATACAATATTGTCAGATGGTCTTACCTAACTTCTACCATTGTGCTTCACAATTCCGTATGTAAACATCATTTATCACTATTAAGGATAAATTCCCACTACATCTATCAGTAACAATGTTACGTCTTCAAAATTCATTATATATATTAAAAAAAAAAATGCCTTCGGAAAATGTGTTCTATCTGTAGAC
>NC_090764.1:4861437-4868937 GCF_036898095.1 Palaemon carinicauda
AGTTCCCAGTCCTAGTAGACAGATACCGTCTTTCCCTTCGTCTACAGTTCCCGGTCCCAGTAGACAGATACCGTCTGTCCCTTCGTCCACAGTTCCCAGTCCTAGTAGACAGATACAGTCTTCCCTTCGTCTACAGTTCCAAGTCCTAGTAGACAGATACCGTCTTTCCCTTCGTCTACAGTTCCCAGTCCTAGTAGACAGATACCGTCTATCCCTTCGTCTACAGTTCCCAATCCTAGTAGACAGATACCATCTTTCCCTTCGTCTACAGTTCCCAGTCCTAGTAGACAGATAATGTCTTTCCCTTCGTCTACAGTTCCCAGTCCTAGTAGACAGATACCGTCTATCCCTTCGTCTACAGTTCCCAATCCTAGTAGACAGATACCATCTTTCCCTTCGTCTGCAATTCCCAGTCCTAGTAGACAGATAATGTCTTTCCCTTCGTCTACAGTTCCCAGTCCTAGTAGACAGATAATGTCTTCCCCTTCGTCTACAGTTCCCGGTCCTAGTAGACAGATACAGTCTTCCCTTCGTCTACAGTTCCCAGTCCTAGTAGACAGATACCGTCTTTCCCTTCGTCTACAGTTCCCGGTCCTAGTAGACAGATACCGTCTTTCCCTTCGTCTACAGTTCCCAGTCCTAGTAGACAGATAATGTCTTCCCCTTCATCTGCAATTCCCAGTCCTAGTAGACAGATACCGTCTTTCCCTTCGTCTACAGTTCCCAGTCCTAGTAGACAGATACCGTCTTCCCCTTCGTCTACAGTTCCCAGTCCTAGTAGACAGATACCATCTTTCCCTTCGTCTACAGTTCCCAGTCCTAGTAGACAGATAATGTCGTTCCCTTCGTCTACAATTCCCAGTCCTAGTAGACAGATCCCGTCTTCCCCTTCGTCTACAGTTCCCAGTCCTAGTAGACAGATACCGTCTTTCCCTTCGTCTACAGTTCCCAGTCCTAGTAGACAGATACCGCGTTCCCCTTCGTCTACAGTTCCCAGTCCTAGTAGAGAGATACCATCTTTCCCTTCGTCTACAGTTCCCAGTCCTAGTAGACAGATACCGTCTATCCCTTCGTCTACAGTTCCCAGTCCTAGTAGACAGATACCGTCTTCCCCTTCGTCTACAGTTCCCAGTCCTAGTAGACAGATACCGTCTTCCCCTTCGTCTACAGTTCCCAGTCCTAGTAGACAGATACCGTCTTTCCCTTCGTCTACAGTTCCCGGTCCCAGTAGACAGATACCGTCTGTCCCTTCGTCCACAGTTCCCAGTCCTAGTAGACAGATACAGTCTTCCCTTCGTCTACAGTTCGCAGTCCTAGTAGACAGATACCGTGTTTCCCTTCTTCTACAGTGCCCAGTCCTAGTAGCCAGATACAGTCTTCTCCTTCGTCTACAGTTCCAAGTCCTGGTAGACAGATACCGTCTTTCCCTTCGTCTACAGTTCCCAGTCCTAGTAGACAGATACCGTCTATCCCTTCGTCTACAGTTCCCAATCCTAGTAGACAGATACCATCTTTCCCTTCGTCTACAGTTCCCAGTCCTAGTAGACAGATAATGTCTTTCCCTTCGTCTACAGTTCCCAGTCCTAGTAGACAGATACCGTCTATCCCTTCGTCTACAGTTCCCAATCCTAGTAGACAGATACCATCTTTCCCTTCGTCTGCAATTCCCAGTCCTAGTAGACAGATAATGTCTTTCCCTTCGTCTACAGTTCCCAGTCCTAGTAGACAGATAATGTCTTCCCCTTCGTCTACAGTTCCCGGTCCTAGTAGACAGATACAGTCTTCCCTTCGTCTACAGTTCCCAGTCCTAGTAGACAGATACCGTCTTTCCCTTCGTCTACAGTTCCCGGTCCTAGTAGAGAGATACCATCTTTCCCTTCGTCTACAGTTCCCAGTCCTAGTAGACAGATACCGTCTATCCCTTCGTCTACAGTTCCCAGTCCTAGTAGACAGATACCGTCTTCCCCTTCGTCTACAGTTCCCAGTCCTAGTAGACAGATACCGTCTTTCCCTTCGTCTACAGTTCCCGGTCCTAGTAGAGAGATACCATCTTTCCCTTCGTCTACAGTTCCCAGTCCTAGTAGACAGATACCGTCTATCCCTTCGTCTACAGTTCCCAGTCCTAGTAGACAGATACAGTCTTCCCTTCGTCTACAGTTCCCAGTCCTAGTAGACAGATACCGTCTTTCCCTTCGTCTACAGTTCCCAGTCCTAGTAGACAGATACCGTCTTCCCCTTCGTCTACAGTTCCCAGTCCTAGTAGACAGATACCGTCTTCCCCTTCGTCTACAGTTCCCAGTCCTAGTAGACAGATACTGTCTTCCCCTTCGTCTACAGTTCCCAGTCCTAGTAGACAGATACCGCGTTCCCCTTCGTCTACAGTGCCCAGTCCTAGTAGACAGATACCGCGTTCCCCTTCGTCTACAGTTCCCAGTCCTAGTAGAGAGATACCATCTTTCCCTTCGTCTACAGTTCCCAGTCCTAGTAGACAGATACCGTCTATCCCTTCGTCTACAGTTCCCAGTCCTAGTAGACAGATACCGTCTTCCCCTTCGTCTACAGTTCCCAGTCCTAGTAGACAGATACCGTCTTTCCCTTCGTCTACAGTTCCCGGTCCTAGTAGAGAGATACCATCTTTCCCTTCGTCTACAGTTCCCAGTCCTAGTAGACAGATACCGTCTATCCCTTCGTCTACAGTTCCCAGTCCTAGTAGACAGATACAGTCTTCCCTTCGTCTACAGTTCCCAGTCCTAGTAGACAGATACCGTCTTTCCCTTCGTCTACAGTTCCCAGTCCTAGTAGACAGATAATGTCTTCCCCTTCATCTGCAATTCCCAGTCCTAGTAGACAGATACCGTCTTTCCCTTCGTCTACAGTTCCCAGTCCTAGTAGACAGATACCGTCTTCCCCTTCGTCTACAGTTCCCAGTCCTAGTAGACAGATACCATCTTTCCCTTCGTCTACAGTTCCCAGTCCTAGTAGACAGATAATGTCGTTCCCTTCGTCTACAATTCCCAGTCCTAGTAGACAGATCCCGTCTTCCCCTTCGTCTACAGTTCCCAGTCCTAGTAGACAGATACCGTCTTTCCCTTCGTCTACAGTTCCCAGTCCTAGTAGACAGATACCGCGTTCCCCTTCGTCTACAGTTCCCAGTCCTAGTAGAGAGATACCATCTTTCCCTTCGTCTACAGTTCCCAGTCCTAGTAGACAGATACCGTCTATCCCTTCGTCTACAGTTCCCAGTCCTAGTAGACAGATACCGTCTTCCCCTTCGTCTACAGTTCCCAGTCCTAGTAGACAGATACCGTCTTCCCCTTCGTCTACAGTTCCCAGTCCTAGTAGACAGATACCGTCTTCCCCTTCGTCTACAGTTCCCAGTCCTAGTAGACAGATACCGTCTTCCCCTTCGTCTACAGTTCCCAGTCCTAGTAGACAGATACCGCGTTCCCCTTCGTCTACAGTGCCCAGTCCTAGTAGACAGATACCGCGTTCCCCTTCGTCTACAGTTCCCAGTCCTAGTAGAGAGATACCATCTTTCCCTTCGTCTACAGTTCCCATTCTTAGTAGACAGATTCCGTCTTCCCCTTCGTCTACAGTTCCCAATCCTAGTAGACAGATACCGTCTTCCCCTTCGTCTACAGTTCCCAGTCCTAGTAGACAGATACCGTCTTTCCCTTCGTCTACAGTTCCCAGTCCTAGTAGACAGATAATGTCTTCCCCTTCATCTGCAATTCCCAGTCCTAGTAGACAGATACCGTCTTTCCCTTCGTCTACAGTTCCCAGTCCTAGTAGACAGATAATGTCTTCCCCTTCATCTGCAATTCCCAGTCCTAGTAGACAGATACCGTCTTTCCCTTCGTCTACAGTTCCCAGTCCTAGTAGACAGATACCGTCTTCCCCTTCGTCTACAGTTCCCAGTCCTAGTAGACAGATACCATCTTTCCCTTCGTCTACAGTTCCCAGTCCTAGTAGACAGATAATGTCGTTCCCTTCGTCTACAATTCCCAGTCCTAGTAGACAGATCCCGTCTTCCCCTTCGTCTACAGTTCCCAGTCCTAGTAGACAGATACCGTCTTTCCCTTCGTCTACAGTTCCCAGTCCTAGTAGACAGATACCGCGTTCCCCTTCGTCTACAGTTCCCAGTCCTAGTAGAGAGATACCATCTTTCCCTTCGTCTACAGTTCCCAGTCCTAGTAGACAGATACCGTCTATCCCTTCGTCTACAGTTCCCAGTCCTACTAGACAGATACCGTCTTCCCCTTCGTCTACAGTTCCCAGTCCTAGTAGACAGATACCGTCTTCCCCTTCGTCTACAGTTCCCAGTCCTAGTAGACAGATACCGTCTTTCCCTTCGTCTACAGTTCCCGGTCCCAG
Organism: Palaemon carinicauda; assembly: GCF_036898095.1. Classification (NCBI taxonomy): domain Eukaryota; kingdom Metazoa; phylum Arthropoda; class Malacostraca; order Decapoda; family Palaemonidae; genus Palaemon; species Palaemon carinicauda. The sequence goes on from NC_090764.1 coordinate 4,865,812, forward strand.
TAGACAGATACCGTCTGTCCCTTCGTCCACAGTTCCCAGTCCTAGTAGACAGATACAGTCTTCCCTTCGTCTACAGTTCGCAGTCCTAGTAGACAGATACCGTGTTTCCCTTCTTCTACAGTGCCCAGTCCTAGTAGCCAGATACAGTCTTCCCCTTCGTCTACAGTTCCAAGTCCTAGTAGACAGATACCGTCTTTCCCTTCGTCTACAGTTCCCAGTCCTAGTAGACAGATACCGTCTATACCTTCGTCTACAGTTCCCAATCCTAGTAGACAGATACCATCTTTCCCTTCGTCTACAGTTCCCAGTCCTAGTAGACAGATAATGTCTTTCCCTTCGTCTACAGTTCCCAGTCCTAGTAGACAGATACCGTCTATCCCTTCGTCTACAGTTCCCAATCCTAGTAGACAGATACCATCTTTCCCTTCGTCTGCAATTCCCAGTCCTAGTAGACAGATAATGTCTTTCCCTTCGTCTACAGTTCCCAGTCCTAGTAGACAGATAATGTCTTCCCCTTCGTCTACAGTTCCCGGTCCTAGTAGACAGATACAGTCTTCCCTTCGTCTACAGTTCCCAGTCCTAGTAGACAGATACCGTCTTTCCCTTCGTCTACAGTTCCCGGTCCTAGTAGACAGATACCGTCTTTCCCTTCGTCTACAGTTCCCAGTCCTAGTAGACAGATAATGTCTTCCCCTTCATCTGCAATTCCCAGTCCTAGTAGACAGATACCGTCTTTCCCTTCGTCTACAGTTCCCAGTCCTAGTAGACAGATACCGTCTTCCCCTTCGTCTACAGTTCCCAGTCCTAGTAGACAGATACCATCTTTCCCTTCGTCTACAGTTCCCAGTCCTAGTAGACAGATAATGTCGTTCCCTTCGTCTACAATTCCCAGTCCTAGTAGACAGATCCCGTCTTCCCCTTCGTCTACAGTTCCCAGTCCTAGTAGACAGATACCGTCTTTCCCTTCGTCTACAGTTCCCAGTCCTAGTAGACAGATACCGCGTTCCCCTTCGTCTACAGTTCCCAGTCCTAGTAGAGAGATACCATCTTTCCCTTCGTCTACAGTTCCCAGTCCTAGTAGACAGATACCGTCTATCCCTTCGTCTACAGTTCCCAGTCCTAGTAGACAGATACCGTCTTCCCCTTCGTCTACAGTTCCCAGTCCTAGTAGACATATACCGTCTTCCCCTTCGTCTACAGTTCCCAGTCCTAGTAGACAGATACCGTCTTCCCCTTCGTCTACAGTTCCCAGTCCTAGTAGACAGATACCGTCTTCCCCTTCGTCTACAGTTCCCAGTCCTAGTAGACAGATACCGTCTTCCCCTTCGTCTACAGTTCCCAGTCCTAGTAGACAGATACCGCGTTCCCCTTCGTCTACAGTGCCCAGTCCTAGTAGACAGATACCGCGTTCCCCTTCGTCTACAGTTCCCAGTCCTAGTAGAGAGATACCATCTTTCCCTTCGTCTACAGTTCCCATTCTTAGTAGACAGATTCCGTCTTCCCCTTCGTCTACAGTTCCCAATCCTAGTAGACAGATACCGTCTTCCCCTTCGTCTACAGTTCCCAGTCCTAGTAGACAGATACCGTCTTCCCCTTCGTCTACAGTGCCCAGTCCTAGTAGACAGATACCGCGTTCCCCTTCGTCTACAGTTCCCAGTCCTAGTAGAGAGATACCATCTTTCCCTTCGTCTACAGTTCCCATTCTTAGTAGACAGATTCCGTCTTCCCCTTCGTCTACAGTTCCCAGTCCTAGTAGACAGATACCGTCTCTCCCTTCGTCTACAGTTCCATGTCCTAGTAGACAGATACCTTCTTTCCCTTCGTCTACAGTTCCCAGTCCTAGTAGACAGATACCGTCTTTCCCTTTGTCAACAGTTCTCATTCCAAGTAGACAGATACCGTCTTCCCCTTCGTCTACAGTTCCCAGTCCTAGTAGACAGATAATGTCTTCCCCTTCATCTGCAATTCCCAGTCCTAGTAGACAGATACCGTCTCTCCCTTCGTCTACAGTTCCATGTCCTAGTAGACAGATACCTTCTTTCCCTTCGTCTACAGTTCCCAGTCCTAGTAGACAGATACCGTCTTTCCCTTTGTCAACAGTTCTCATTCCAAGTAGACAGATTCCGTCTTCCCCTTCGTCTACAGTTCCCAGTCCTAGTAGACAGATACCGTCTCTCCCTTCGTCTACAGTTCCCAGTCCTAGTAGAGAGATACCATCTTTCCCTTCGTCTACAGTTCCCAGTCCTAGTAGACAGATACCGTCTATCCCTTCGTCTACAGTTCCCTGTCCCAGTAGACAGATACCGTCTTCCCCTTCGTCTACAGTTCCCAGTCCTAGTAGACAGATAATGTCTTCCCCTTCATCTGCAATTCCCAGTCCTAGTAGACAGATACCGTCTCTCCCTTCGTCTACAGTTCCATGTCCTAGTAGACAGATACCTTCTTTCCCTTCGTCTACAGTTCCCAGTCCTAGTAGACAGATACCGTCTTTCCCTTTGTCAACAGTTCTCATTCCAAGTAGACAGATTCCGTCTTCCCCTTCGTCTACAGTTCCCAGTCCTAGTAGACAGATACCGTCTTTCCCTTTGTCAACAGTTCTCATTCCAAGTAGACAGATACCGTCTATCCCTTCGTCTACAGTTCCCTGTCCTAGTAGACAGATACCGTCTTCCCCTTCGTCTACAGTTCCCAGTCCTAGTAGACAGATACCGTCTATCCCTTCGTCTACAGTTCCCTGTCCTAGTAGACAGATACCGTCTTCCCCTTCGTCTACAGTTCCCAGTCCTAGTAGACAGATAATGTCTTCCCCTTCATCTGCAATTCCCAGTCCTAGTAGACAGATACCGTCTTTCCCTTCGTCTACAGTTCCCAGTCTTAGTAGACAGATACCATCTTTCCCTTCGTCTACAGTTCCCAGTCCTAGTAGACAGATAATGTCTTCCCCTTCGTCTACAGTTCCCAGTCCTAGTAGACATATACCGTTTTCCCCTTCGTCTACAGTTCCCAGTCCTAGTAGACAGATACCGCCTTCCCCTTCGTCTACAGTTCCCAGTCCTAGTAGACATATACCGTTTTCCCCTTCGTCTACAGTTCCCAGTCCTAGTAGACAGATACCGCCTTCCCCTT
>NC_090764.1:4876437-4883937 GCF_036898095.1 Palaemon carinicauda
ATACAAAACGTTCCCATGGAAGCGAATTGAAAAGATAATGGTAAGTCTTCACTGGCAATACGTTTAAATAATAATGCTATTTATAGAGAAGTATTGAATTAAAAGCTCAAGATAGAGACGACTGGCGAAATCTGACCGAGGCCCTTTGCGTCAATAGGCGTAGGAGGAGATGACGAATGGAGAAGTATTGAATTAAAAGCTAAAGATAGAGACGACTGGCGAAATCTAACCGAGACCCTTTGCGTTAATAAGTGTAGGATGAGATGATGAATGGAATAGTATTGAATTAAAAGCTCAAGATAGAGACGACTGGCGAAATCTAACCGAGGTCCTTTGCATCAATAGGTGTAGGAGATGATGAATGAAGAAGTATTGGTTTAAAAGCTCAAGATAGAGACGACTGGCGAAATCTAACCGAGGTCCTTTGCGTCAATAGGTGTAGGAGATGATGAATGAAGAAGTATTGGTTTAAAAGCTCAAGATAGAGACGACTGGCGAAATCTAACCGAGGTCCTTTGCGTCAATAGGTATAGGAGATGATGAATGGAGAAGTATTGGTTTAAAAGCTCAAGATAGAGACGACTGGCGAAATCTAACCGAGGCCCTTTGCGTCAATAGGCGTAGGAGGAGATGATGAATGGAGAAGTATTGAATTAAAAGCTCAAGATAGAGACGACTGGCGAAATCTAACCGAGGTCCTTTGCGTCAATAGGTGTAGGAGATGATGAATGGAGAAGTATTGGTTTAAAACCTCAAGATAGAGACGACTGGCGAAATCTAACCGAGGCCCTTTGCGTCAATAGGCGTAGGAGGAGATGATGAATGGAGAAGTATTGAATTAAAAGCTCAAGATAGAGACGACTGGCGAAATCTAACCGAGGTCCTTTGCGTCAATAGGTGTAGGAGATGATGAATGGAGAAGTATTGGTTTAAAACCTCAAGATAGAGACGACTGGCGAAATCTAACCGAGGCCCTTTGCGTCAATAGGCGTAGGAGGAGATGATGAATGGAGAAGTATTGAATTAAAAGCTCAAGATAGAGACGACTGGCGAAATCTAACCGAGGTCCTTTGCGTCAATAGGTGTAGGAGATGATGAATGGAGAAGTATTGGTTTAAAACCTCAAGATAGAGACGACTGGCGAAATCTAACCGAGGCCCTTTGCGTCAATAGGCGTAGGAGGAGATGATGAATGGAGAAGTATTGAATTAAAAGCTCAAGATAGAGACGACTGGCGAAATCTAACCGAGGTCCTTTGCGTCAATAGGTGTAGGAGATGATGAATGGAGAAGTATTGGTTTAAAACCTCAAGATAGAGACGACTGGCGAAATCTAACCGAGGCCCTTTGCGTCAATAGGCGTAGGAGGAGATGATGAATGGAGAAGTATTGAATTAAAAGCTCAAGATAGAGACGACTGGCGAAATCTAACCGAGGTCCTTTGCGTCAATAGGTGTAGGAGATGATGAATGGAGAAGTATTGGTTTAAAACCTCAAGATAGAGACGACTGGCGAAATCTAACCGAGGCCCTTTGCGTCAATAGGCGTAGGAGGAGATGATGAATGGAGAAGTATTGAATTAAAAGCTCAAGATAGAGACGACTGGCGAAATCTAACCGAGGTCCTTTGCGTCAATAGGTGTAGGAGATGATGAATGAAGAAGTATTGGTTTAAAAGCTCAAGATAGAGACGACTGGCGAAATCTAACCGAGGCCCTTTGCATCAATAGGCGTAGGAGGAGATGATGAATGGAGAAGTATTGGTTTAAAAGCTCAAGATAGAGACGACTGGCGAAATCTAACCGAAGTCCTTTGCCTCAATAGGCGTAGGAGGAGATGATGAATGGAGAAGTATTGAATTAAAAGCTCAAGATAGAGACGACTGGCGAAATCTAACAGAGGTCCTTTGCGTCAATAGGCGTAGGAGGAGATGATGAATGGAGACGTATTGAATTAAAAGCTCAAGATAGAGAACACTGGCGAAATCTAACCGAGGCCCTTTGCGTCAATAGGTGTAGGAGGAGAAGATGAATGGAGAAGTATTGAATTAAAAGGTCAAGATAGAGACGACTGGCGAAATCTAACCGAGGCCCTTTGCGTCAATAGGTGTAGGAGATGATGAATGGAGAAGTATTGAATTAAAAGCTCAAGATAGAGACGACTGGCTAAATCTAACCGAGGCCCTTTGCGTCAATAGGTGTAGGAGAAGATGATGAATAGAGAAGTATTGAATTAAAAGCTCAAGATAGAGACGACTGGCGAAATCTAACCGAGGCCAATTGCGTCAATAGGCGTAGGAGGAGATGATGAATGGAGAAGTATTGTATTAAAAGCTCACGATAGAGACGACTGGCGAAATCTGACTGAGGCCCTTTGCGTCAATAGGTGTAGGAGAAGATGATGAATGGAGAAGCATTGAATTAAAAGCACAAGATAGAGACGACTGGCGAAATCTAACCGAGGCCCTTTGCGTCAATAGGTGTAGGAGATGATGAATGGAGAAGTATTGAATTAAAAGCTCAAGATAGAGACGACTGGCTAAATCTAACCGAGGCCCTTTGCGTCAATAGGTGTAGGAGAAGATGATGAATAGAGAAGTATTGAATTAAAAGCTCAAGATAGAGACGACTGGCGAAATCTAACCGAGGCCAATTGCGTCAATAGGCGTAGGAGGAGATGATGAATGGAGAAGTATTGTATTAAAAGCTCACGATAGAGACGACTGGCGAAATCTGACTGAGGCCCTTTGCGTCAATAGGTGTAGGAGAAGATGATGAATGGAGAAGCATTGAATTAAAAGCACAAGATAGAGACGACTGGCGATATCTAACCGAGGTCATTTGCGTCAATAGGCGTAGGAAGAGGAGATGATGAAGATGATGATGATGATGACACATCAAAATCGAAACTTTACTTAATATAAAATAAATTCTTTCAGATCAAACCAGACTGTACAGTTGGTTTAATTAATTCCGGTACATTCATGTCTCTTTAGCTTACCATGAAGTGTACCAGAATTGATGAATCCAACTGTACCATCATGTCCTAGGATTACAGTTAATTCTAAAAGTCTTGCCTTCAACAACAACAAATGCAGCCGTTCTAGTCCACTGCAGGACAAAAGCCTCAGACATGTCCTTATTCAAGTCTGGGGTTTAGCCAGTTTTCATCACCACGCTAGCCAGTGTGGATTGGTGATAGTGAGAGATTTGTGTCAGATCGCTCACAGCAAACCAACCTAGTATAAGTAGCCCTGACTAGTACAGCTTTCTTAATCATGGCGATACACAAACCCTTTCACCACGTATTTAAAAGTCCAGAAATTGAAAGATTATGCCACTTAAAAGCAATAGCAGTGTAGGCGACCCGTCAAAAATGATGGCTAAATATTTAGATAGTTATGCATACACAAGCACCCTCCTCTCATCAGGGTATGACTATTCCCTCTCCCCCTAACCGAGGGACGGGAAGAACTATGCGTGACTAGAAATATATATATATATATATATATATATATATATATATATATATATATATATATATATATATATATATATATATGTATATATGCATATATATATGCATATACAGTATATACTGTATATATATATATATATATATATATATATATATATATATATATATATATATATATATATATATACTGTATATATATACTGTATATATAATATATATGTATATATATACTGTATATATAATATATATGCATATATATATATATATATATATATATATATATATATATATATATATATATATATATATAACCTGACACTTGCTCCATATTATATAAAGATTCTTTTCATAACGAATATTTCAAATCTTCAAAAATAATAATAAGTATTATTATTATTATTATTATTATTATTATTACCATCATCATTATTATTTGATCAATCTAACTATTCTCCTTTCCGTCAGCAAATTGGCCATTAAAATCTCACGCTCCAATTACAGCTCGTTGACAGCAAATTGGAAAATTCAAAGAGGGACCAATTTCACCTCGCATTACACCTATACAAATAATCCTCAAATTTTGATACCCAATTAGTATAGTTTTTTTTTTTTTTTTTTTTTGTAATACCCTAGATATGGCATCACTCACTAGTCGTTTAGGGAAGTTTTTTATTTAGAGAAACGGAAAGGGAATTTCCAAGGTTTTAATCATAAAATTAATTAATTGGTATAGAATTTTGATAGTTCGGTGCATTTATTGTCTTGTTTAATTAATTGCTTATTCTTTCAGATTTCTTTATCTGATAGGAAAAATATTTATAAGTATTTCATGGTGTTGAAGGAATATATATATATATATATATATATATATATATATATATATATATTTATATATATATATATATATATATATATATATATATATATATATAAATATATATATATATATATATATATATATATATATAAATATATATATAGATATATAAATATATATATACATATATATATATATATATATATATATATATATAATATATATACATATATATATAAATATGTATATATATGTGTATATAAACATAATGTATATATATGTATATATAAACATAATGTATATGTGTATATATATATATATATATATATATATATATTATATATACAGTATATATATAAATATATATATATATATATATATATATATATATATATATATATATATATATATATATATATATATATATATATTATATACAGTATATATAAATATAAATATATATATATATATATATATATATATATATATATATATATATCCATATATATGTAGTTTATATATATATATATATATATATATATATATATATATATATATATATATATATATACATATATATATATGTAAACTACAAATAGAGCTGTTTCTAGCCCACGGCATGACAAAAGCCTCAGCCATGTCAATTCATGCTTGGGGTTTGACCAGTTTTCATCACCATGCTGGCCCCTGCGGATTGGTGATGGTGGGAGATTTTCGTCTGATCGATAACAACAGACGAACCTAGTACAGGTGGCCCTGACTAGTACAGCATTGCTGATCATGGGAATGCGCAAACCCTTTCACCACGTTGTTAATAATAATAATAATAATAATAATAATAATAATATACGATACAGTCAAACCACGTAAATTACATAATGTGACAAAAATTACAATGCTATCAAACCATGTAAATTAAGTAATATGAAAAAATACGATACAGGCAAACCATGTAAATTACTTAATGTAAAAAAATTACAATACAGTCAAACCGAGAAAATTACGTAATACGAAAAAAATACAATACAGGCAAACCACGTAAATTACGTAGTGTAAAAAAATTACAATGCTTGCAAACCACGTAAATTATATAATATGAAAAAAAAAAGATACAGGCAAACCACGTAAATTACGTAATGTGAAAAAACTTATGATGCTTGCAAACAACGTAAATTAAGTACTGTAATATGAAAACAATACAATTCAGGCAAACCACGTAAATTACAACCACGTCAATGACGTAATGTGAAAAAATTACAATGCTAGTAAACCATGTAAATTACGTAATATGAAAAAAATACAATACAGGCAAACCACGTAAATTACAGAATGAAAAAATGACAATGCTTGCAAACCACATAAATTACGTAACATGAAAAAAAATTATGATACAGGCAAAGCACGTAAATTACTTAACGTGAAAAAATTACAATACTGTACAGGCAAATCACGTAAATTACGTAATATGAAAAAAATACGATACAGGCAAAACACGTAAATTACGTAATATGAAAAAATTATGATGCTTGCAAACCACGTAAATTAAGTAATATGAAAACAATACAATACAGGCAAACCACGTAAATTATAACCACGTAAATGACGTAATGTGAAAAAATTACAATGCTAGCAAACTACATAATACGAAAAAAATACGATACAGGCAAACCACGTAAATTACGTAGTGTGAAAAAAATACAATGCTTGCAAATAAGCAAATTACGTAACATGGAAAAAATTATGATACAGGCAGATCACGTAAATTATGCATTGTGAAAAAATTACAATACAAGCAAAGCATGTAAATTACTTAATGTTCATAAATGAATTACAAAAAGAAAAAAAAAATTGGTCTTACCTCATAATATGCTCAGTTGAGATACTCAGGGTACAAAATCCAGGAAAGTTTTTCGGATTTTCCAATAGTTTATCGGCGCTTGAATCTCTCCAACAATTCTGTAATTAGAGGAAGATATACTTAACTAAGAGGAAGCATAATATTCTTTGCTTACAATTTTGGGGTAATCTTCGTGGAAAAAAAAAAAAAAAAAAAAAAAAAAAACAGTAGGCTATATATTGAATATTTAAGGCAGTAAAAATTTAATAAAAAAGAAATCTTACTATGCCACTATTAATTATACCTTAAACTTTCTACTTTTTGGCTTTTAATTAATTACCTTCGCCAACGAAAGTTTGAAGGTTATGATTTATTACCTCCACCAACGAAGTTTGAAGGAGGCTATGTTTAACCCACTATTTGTGTTTGTGCGTGTGTTTATATGTGAACAGCATCCAGGCCGTAATTTTATTCGTAGAGTAATTAAACTTGCATGGAATAATTATTATGGAAAAACCTGTAAAGGATTAAATTTTGGAAAGTCAAAGGTCAAGGTCACAGTCAAGCAAAATGTCCAATTCACGTAATCAACCATAAGTTTGGACATCGTTGGCACAGACTTCAAACTTGGTTCATATTTGTATACGAAAATCTAAGCCAATCGATACATGTTAATGTCAATTTCAAGGTCGAGCAAAAGGTCCAGAAATAAGATGTCGCGGCGGAGGTCTGCGCACTACTGAGTGCCCCTCTAGTTGTTATCTCAATTACTACTTCAGATGGAATAAAACTTTTATTATTATTATTATTTTTATTATCATTATTATTATTATTATTATTATTATTATTATTATTATTATTATTATTATTATTATTATTATTATTATTATTACTTGTTAAACTACAACCCTAGTTGGAAACGCAGGATGCTATAAGCTCAGGGACCCCAACAGGGAAAATAGCCAAGCGAGGAAAGGAAACAAGGAAAAATAAAATATTTTAAGAACAGTTAACTTTTAATATTTAAATAAATATTTCCTATATAAACTATAAAATCTTCAACAAAACAAAAGGATGAGAAATCAGATAGAATTGTGTGACCGAGTGTACCCTCAAGCAAGAGAAATCTAATGTCATAAAGAAGCCTAAACACGAAATGAAATAGAAAAACAATTTATATATGTGCAAATCAACCCCACTCAAACCCCGGCCCCACCATCCCCAAAAAAGGCAGGTATAGTTTGGAATGTCATAATAATGTTAATTATGTTTATAAATGGGCAACTTGAAATTCAAGAGTTTAATTGCAAATCTATTTTAAATTTGTGAGGGATGGAATAGTCAAAGCATACTGATTTATTTTGAAATTCA
>NC_090764.1:4891437-4896437 GCF_036898095.1 Palaemon carinicauda
CAATGTCTCTTCCAGAAAACAGCATATAATCTCCCCTCATTTATGAAAATGTTTCTTCCAGAAAACAACACAATCTCCCCTCTTTCATGACTAAGTCTCTTCCAGAAAACAACATAATCGCCCCTCATTCATGACTAAGTCTCTTCCAGAAAACAACACATAATCTCCCCTCATTCATGACTAAGTCTCTTCCAGAAAACAACACATTATCTCCCCTCATTTATGACTAAGTCTCTTCCAGAAAACAACACATAATCTCCCCTCATTCATGACTAAGCCTCTTCCAGAAAACAACACATTATCTCCCCTCATTTATGACCAAGTCTCTTCCAGAAAACAACATATAATCTCCCCTCCTTTATGTCAATGTCTCTTCCAGAAAACAACACATAATCTCCCCTCTTATATGACAATGTCTCTTCCAGAAAACAGCATATAATCTCCCCTCATTTATGAAAATGTTTCTTCCAGAAAACAACACAATCTCCCCTCTTTCATGACTAAGTCTCTTCCAGAAAACAACATAATCGCCCCTCATTCATGACTAAGTCTCTTCCAGAAAACAACACATAATCTCCCCTCATTCATGACTAAGCCTCTTCCAGAAAACAACACATTATCTCCCCTCATTTATGACTAAGTCTCTTCCAGAAAACAACACATAATCTCCCCTCATTCATGACTAAGCCTCTTCCAGAAAACAACACATTATCTCCCCTCATTTATGACCAAGTCTCTTCCAGAAAACAACATATAATCTCCCCTCCTTTATGTCAATGTCTCTTCCAGAAAACAACACATAATCTCCCCTCTTATATGACAATGTCTCTTCCAGAAAACAGCATATAATCTCCCCTCATTTATGAAAATGTTTCTTCCAGAAAACAACACAATCTCCCCTCTTTCATGACTAAGTCTCTTCCAGAAAACAACATAATCGCCCCTCATTCATGACTAAGTCTCTTCCAGAAAACAACACATAATCTCCCCTCATTCATGACTAAGTCTCTTCCAGAAAACAACACATAATCTCCCCTCATTTATGACTAAGTCTCTTCCAGAAAACAACACATAATCTCCCCTCATTCATGACTAAGCCTCTTCCAGAAAACAACACATTATCTCCCCTCATTTATGACCAAGTCTCTTCCAGAAAACAACATATAATCTCCCCTCCTTTATGTCAATGTCTCTTCCAGAAAACAACACATAATCTCCCCTCTTATATGACAATGTCTCTTCCAGAAAACAGCATATAATCTCCCCTCATTTATGAAAATGTTTCTTCCAGAAAACAACACAATCTCCCCTCTTTCATGACTAAGTCTCTTCCAGAAAACAACATAATCGCCCCTCATTCATGACTAAGTCTCTTCCAGAAAACAACACATAATCTCCCCTCATTCATGACTAAGTCTCTTCCAGAAAACAACACATAATCTCCCCTCATTTATGACTAAGTCTCTTCCAGAAAACAACACATAATCTCCCCTCATTCATGACTAAGCCTCTTCCAGAAAACAACACATTATCTCCCCTCATTTATGACCAAGTCTCTTCCAGAAAACAACATATAATCTCCCCTCCTTTATGTCAATGTCTCTTCCAGAAAACAACACATAATCTCCCCTCTTATATGACAATGTCTCTTCCAGAAAACAGCATATAATCTCCCCTCATTTATGACAATGTTTCTTCCAGAAAACAACACAATCTCCCCTCTTTCATGACTAAGTCTCTTCCAGAAAACAACACATAATCGCCCCTCATTCATGACTAAGTCTCTTCCAGAAAACAACACATAATCTCCCCTCATTCATGACTAAGTCTCTTCCAGAAAACAACACATTATCTCCCCTCATTTATGACCAAGTCTTTTCCAGAAAACAACATATAATCTCCCCTCCTTTATGTCAATGTCTCTTCCAGAAAACAACACATAATCTCCCCTCTTATATGACAATGTCTCTTCCAGAAAACAACACATAATCTCCCCTCTTATATGACAATGTCTCTTCCAGAAAACAACACATAATCTCCCCTCTTATATATCAATGTCTCTTCCAGAAAACAACACATAATCTCCCCTCTTATATGACAATGTCTCTTCCAGAAAACAACACATAATCTCCCCTCTTATATGACAATGTCTCTTCCAGAAAACAACACATAATCTCCCCTCTTATATATCAATGTCTCTTCCAGAAAACAACACATAATCTCCCCTCTTATATGACAATGTCTCTTCCAGAAAACAACACATAATCTTCCCCTTTTTATGACAATGTCTCTTCCGGAAAACAGTAAATAATCTCCCCCTCATTTATGACCAAGTCTCTTCCAGAAAACAACATATAATCTCCCCTCCTTTATGTCAATGTCTCTTCCAGAAAACAACACATAATCTCCCCTCTTATATGACAATGTCTCTTCCAGAAAACAACACATAATCTCCCCTCTTATATGACAATGTCTCTTCCAGAAAACAACACATAATCTCCCCTCTTATATATCAATGTCTCTTCCAGAAAACAACACATAATCTCCCCTCTTATATGACAATGTCTCTTCCAGAAAACAACACATAATCTTCCCCCTTTTATGACAATGTCTCTTCCGGAAAACAGTAAATAATTTCCCCCTCATTTATGACAATGTCTCTTCCAGAAAACAGTAAATAAACTTCCCTCATCCATGATAAAGCTTCTTCCAAAAAAAAAACTAAAATCTCCCCTCATTTATGATATAGCATCTTCCAAAAAAAAAAAAAAAAAAAACATAATCTCCCCTCATTTATGACTAAGTCTCTTCCAGAAAACAGTACATAACATCCCCACATTCATAATATTGATCCTTCCAGGATTTCAGTGGCTTTCGTCACTTTTCTGGCCCTTTCGATCGCTCAAAGGGCAACATCTACGAGCGACAATGGACCGATCACCGAGAAACCTTATTGGGAGCCCAGATTTCTGGGCCAAGTAAAATTACCGGTAAGTAAGTTGATGTTTATATAAAAAATATTTTAATTGGAATAGAAAATAACAATTCTTTATTTTCTTGTTTGTGCTTGTATGTTGTTCTCAAAGCTGTTATATCAAAAGGATTTTAATTGGAATAGAAATTACAATTCTTTGTTTGTGTGTTCGTCCTTCCATGTCCTCAAAGGTTTTATAAAAAAAAAGATTTTAATTAAAATAGAAAATGACAATTTTTATTTATGTGTTTGTGCCTGTATGTTGTCTATTAAGCTCTTATATCAAAAAAGATTTTAATTAGAGTAAAAAAAACAAAGAATTTATTTGTGTGTTTGTACTTGTATGTTGTCCTCAAAACTATTATATAAAAAATATTTGAATTAGAATAAAAAATAAGCATTTTATATGTGTGTTTGTTCCTGTATGTTGTCTGCTAAGCTGTCATATCAAAAATATTTTATTAAAACAAAAAACAAACAATTTATTTGTGTGTTTGTGCTTGTATGTCGCCCTCACAGCTGTTATATAAAAAAAAATTAGAAAAAAAAACTATTTATTTGTGTGTTTGTGCCTGTATGTTGTCTGCTAAGCTGTTATATCAAAAAGTTCAATTATAATAAAAAAACAAACAATTTATTTGTGTTTGTGCCTGTATGTTGTCCGCTAAGTTGTTATATCAAAAACATTTTAATTAGAATAAAAAAACAAACAATTTATTTGTGCGTTTGTACTTGTATGTCGTCCTCAGAGTTGTTATATAAAAAATAATTATAATAATGAACAAACAATTTATTTGTGTGTTTGCACTTATATGTCATCCTCAGTCCAAGGAGGACCAGGGAAAAGTTATGCAACCTTAATAAAAATCCAATTGAAATTAAATCATTGTAATAAAAATTACGCAACAGACTAAAATAACGCCATGTTTTCATTAATACTTAAAATTCCCTGAGGAACCGCCACGCCCGAAAGAATAATCACCTCCGTTCTGGGAAGAATTATAATTAATTCACTGTGGAGACATGAATAATACTAAATATTTTCAATTAATTATGAGATTGAAAGGGAGTTCGTAAAATTCCTACTTCTAAGTGAATTATGTAAAGCAGCGAGGAAAAGACTATACAGGTGAAATTTAATTAATGAATTAAATCTTTTAATTAATCGCCTTAAATACTATTGAAGAATTAATCGCATTTAATTACAGGCTCTGGAGATTAGTACAGATATATCCTTTGAAAATATTTTCTTGATGGCACGTGGAGAAACTAAGGAAAATATTACTTTTATCTATAACCACTACAGAAAAACAATCATAACTACCAATACAACAATTGCTAATAATAACAACTGCTAATAATAATAATAATAATAATAATAATAATAATAATAATAATTATAATAATAATAATAAAAATAATAATAATAATACTAAATATAATAATAATAATACTAAATATAATAATAATAGTACTAAATATAATAATAATAATAATAATAATAATAATAATAATAATAATAATAATAATAATCCACCGTATATTGCAATAAACTTCTTATACTATAGTCAATTCTTTTTAGCGAGGCAGATGTGCACCGACTCGCAGGGATGCCCTTTTAGCTATGAAAAGTTTCCTGCTCGCTGATTGGTTGGAGAAGATAATTCTAACCAATCAGATAGCAGGAAACTTTTCCGAGCTAAAAGAGCACCGCAGCGAGACAGTGCAAATGCGCCTCATTAAGAAAAATTGAGTATAGTCCATATCTTCTTACCAACCAATTAGAACATGGACTTCTTCAAGAACTAGACGAAATCCTTTGCTAACAAAATATAACAATAAACTGCTCTTACCAGTAACTGTAATATCTTCTCACTATCCCACTTACAAACTTCCTTGCTAACAAAAATAAAGTTTTTTATAATTTTCAATACTTTCCTTATTACCTAATAATTGGCGTTCCTCACATTAAGTGTAATCTACAATGATGATAAATGAGAAATGAAATATAGAACAATTATTATTA
>NC_090764.1:4901437-4908955 GCF_036898095.1 Palaemon carinicauda
GAGAGAGAGAGAGAGAGAGAGATTCAAAATAATACCACCTAAATTTCTAAAGTATATGTTATATTTTCTCTAAAAGAGGTTTCCGAGAGAGAGAGAGAGAGAGAGGAGAGAGAGGAGAGAGAGAGAGAGAGAGAGAGAGAGAGAAGCTCTTCATATTCAAGCAAGGCAACAGTTTTCTTTTTAAGCATCTATTAGCGTCCTAGCATTCTTTTCTTGCCCAGACCAGACCAACCCAAGAAATTGAAAAAAGGAAAAATACTTATATTAGCCAAAATATACAAAGGCAGTAAGTGAATTCCAAAGCTTTTGCCGTACATAAAAAAAAACAGATAAGGAATCATGAAATCAATGAATTACTAATTTCCAGAAAGGAAATATGAATTGGTCTTGCAGATTTTAATATAACATTTGAAATGGGGCAAAGTAATTGTCCTATCAAGCTAAACCAAAACCGTATATTAGCTGTTCAGATACTACAATGGGCGTCTAAGGGGAAAATGAATTGTAGTAGAGATTGAGAACCCATACTGAACAGGGTTAAAAAATTAGTTACCTGTATTATTATTATTATTATTATTATTATTATTATTACTTGCCAATCTACAACCCTAGATGGAAAAACAGGATGCTATAAGCCCAGGGGCCCCAACAGAGAAAATAGTCCAATGAGGAAAGGAAATAATAAAAAAATATATATTTCAAGAACAGTAACATTAAAAATATTTCCTATATAAACTACAAAAAAACTAACAAACAAGAGAAAGAGAAATAAGATAGAATAGTGTGCCCGAGTGTACCCCCAAGCAAGAGAACTCTAACCCAAGACAGTTGACCATGGTACAGAGGCTATGGCAATACCCAAGACAAGAGGACAATAGTTTGATTTAGGAGTGTCCTCCTAGAAGAGCTGCTTACCATAGCCAAAGAGTCTCTTCTAGATTCTACAATTCTGGAAAACTTCAAGTTATGGAATTACATCCTGAAAAATTGAAACATTTATCTTCTTCCTTTTCAAAATCAGTAGGGAAAACAAACATTTATACGTTTACGTGTTTCGAATATCAATTAATTATTTTCAATGAACAAAATGCAAACGTTTATGAGTTTCGCATATCACTGCATCAGTATCCAGAGAACAAATGCAAACGTTTAAGTTTCTCATATCAATGCATCAGTATCCGAAGAACAAATGCAAACGTTTGAGTTTTGTATATCAGTGAATCAGTATCTAGAGAACAAATGCAAACGTTTGAGTTTCGAATATCAATGAATCAGTCACGGAAGAACAAACTACAAACGTTTATGAGTTCTGTATATCAATGAATCAGTATCCAGAGAACAAATCCAAACGTTTATGAGTTTCGTATATCATTGCATCAGTATCCGAAGAACAAACTACAAACGTTTATGAGTTTTGTATATAAAAAAATTAGTATTCGAAGAACAAAATGCAAACGTTTATGTCTCGTATATTGATAAATTAATTTCCGAAGAACAAAATGCAAACGTTTATGTCTCGTAAATTGATAAATTAATTCCCGAAGAACAAAATGCAAACGTTTATATGTCTCGTATAATGATAAATTAATTTACGAAGATCAAAATGCAAACGTTTACATGTTTCGTATATTGATGAATTAATTTCCGAAGAACAAAATGCAAACGTTTATATGTTTCGTATATTGATAAATTAATTCCAGAAGAACAAAATGCAAACCTTCATGTCTCCTATATTAATAAACTAATTTCCGAAGAACAAAATGCAAACGTTTATATGTTTCGTATATTGATAAATTAATTCCAGAAGAACAAAATGCAAACCTTCATGTCTCCTATATTAATAAACTAATTTCCGAAGAATAAAATCCAAATGTTTATATGTTTCGTATATTGATAAATTAATTCCAGAAGAACAAAATGCAAACCTTCATGTCTCCTATATTAATAAACTAATTTCCGAAGAATAAAATCCAAATGTTTATATGTTTCGTATATTGATAAATTAATTCCAGAAGAACAAAATGCAAACCTTCATGTCTCCTATATTAATAAACCTAATTCCGAAGAACAAAATGCAAACGTTTATATGTTTCGTATATTGATAAATTAATTCCAGAAGAACAAAATGCAAACCTTCATGTCTCATACATTGATAAACTAATTTCCGAAGAACAAAAATCCAAACGTTTATGTTTCGTATATTGATAAATTAATTCCAGAAGAACAAAATGCAAACCTTCATGTCTCCTATATTAATAAACTAATTTCCGAAGAACAAAAGGCAAACGTTTATTTGTCTCGTATATTGATAAATCAATTTCCGAAGAACAAAATGCAAACGTTTATATGTCTCGTATATTGATAAACTAATGCCCGAAGAACAAAATCCAAACGTTTATAAGTCTCTTATATTGATAAATTAATTCCCGAAATACAAAATCCAAACGTTTATACGTCTCGTATATTGATAAATTAATTTCCGAAGAACAAAATGCAAACGTTTATAAGTTTCCTATATTGATAAATTAATTTTCCGAAGAACAAAATGAAAACGTTTATATGTCTCATATATTGATAAAATTGATTTCCGAAGAACAAAATGTAAATGTTTATATGTCTCGTATATTGATAAATTAATTCCCAAAGAACAAAATGCAAACGTTTATATGTCTCGTATATTGATAAACTAATTCCCGAAGAACAAATGGAAAAGTTTATATGTCTCGTATATTGATAAATTAATTTCCGAAGAACAAAATCCAACGTTTATACGACTCGTATATTGATAAAATGATTTCCGAAGAACAAATGCAAACGTTTATATCACTAGTATATTGAAAAATTAATTCCCGAAGAACAAAATGCAAACGTTTATAAGTCGTATATTGATCAATTAATTCCCGAAGAACAAGATGCAAACGTTTATATGTCTCGTATATTGATGAATTAATTTCCGAAGAACAAAATCCAAACGTTTATATGTCTCGTATATTGATAAACTAATTTCCAAAGAACAAAATGCAAACGTTAATGTTTCGAAAATTTATTAATTAATTTCCGAAGAATAAAATCCAAATGTTTATATGTCTCGTATATTGATTAATTAATTTCCGAGAACAAATCCAAAACGTTTATATGTCTCGTATATTGATAAACTAATTTCCAAAGAACAAAATGCAAACGTTAATGTTTCGAAAATTTATTAATTAATTTCCGAAGAACAAAATCCAAATGTTTATATGTCTCGTATATTGATAAACTAATTCCCGAAGAACAAATCCAAACGTTTATATGACTCGTATATTGATAAATTAATTCCCGAAGAACAAAATCCAAACGTTTATATGTCTCGTATATCAATAAATCACTACCCAAAGAACAATGAACAAATAGCTGTTCTTTACCAGCAAGAAAGAGTACACAATATCTTCGTAATCACGATTAATCTTTCCTCGCTTTCCTCCTTCGAAAAGTCAAAAGATTTTTCATTGCGGCTCATCTTGTTAGGCTCAAAAGTTTAGTCTTCGTTAACACCTTGTTAGTTCCAGCTTCCGTAACTGAGAAACTTTGCTGTTTTTCATAAGCTTAAAAATTCTTCTTCAATCAAGGGGGTTAACTGCTACACTGCATTTCTTCATTGGCTACCATCCAAATGGTAATATTAAAATTATTATTATTATTATTATTATTATTATTATTATTATTATTATTATTATTATTATTATTATTATTATTATTATTGTTGTTGTTGTTGTTGTTATCATTATAATTATCATCGTTATCCTTATTTTTATTATTATTATTATTTTTATTATTATTATTATTATTATTATTATTATTATTATTAGCTAAGCTACACCCTTACTTGGAAAATCAGGATGCTATAACCCCAAGGGCTCCAACGGGGAAAACAGCCCAGTGAGGAGAATTAACCAAGTCGAATAGCGTACCTGAGAACTCTTACTCAAAACAGTGAAAGATCGTGATACAGAGGGTAGAAGAGACTCCTTAGCTATGCAAGCAGCTCTTCTAGGAGAAGGACACTCCACAATCAAGCCATTGTTCTCTGGTCTTGGGTAGTGCCATAGACTCTGTACCATGGTCTTCCACTGTCTTGAATTAGAGTTCTCTTGCTTGAGGTACACTCAGGCACACTATTCTGATTCCTTATTTGCTTTCCTCATTGAGCTATTTTCCTTGTTGGAGCCCTAGGGCTTATAGCATCCTGCTTTTCCAACTAGGGTTGTAGCTAATAATAATAATAATAATAGTAATAATAATAATAATAATAATAATAATAATAATAATAATAATCATGATAACCAAAATAATAACAATAATAATAATAATAATAATAATCATAACAACAAAAACAACAACTATAATAATAATAATAATAATAAAAATAATAAAAATAATAATAATAATAATAATAATAATAAAAATAATAATAATAATAACTCTAACTAGTCGATTTTTTAATTGAGAAGAAAATGTTAGCCAGAAACAGTAATAGCCCTCATGGAAGAAGATAAAGATATAAAAATAGACAGAAAAATTAGACTGCAGCAGCCGACCCTGCTATGCATTGGGACTAAGAAGGTTGAAAGAAGAAGAGTATCCCTGAATGAGTAATCATGATGGCCATAAAATTAGTGGTTGTGCAAGTTATTGAGTGATATACTGTATATATATATATATATATATATATATATATATATATATATATATATATATATATATATATATATATTTATATATACTTTATATATATATATATATGTATATATATATATATATATATATATATATATATATATATATATATATATATATATATATATACAGTATATATATATATAAATATATATATATATAAAATATATATATATATATATATATATATATATATATATAATTTTATTTATTTATTTATATATATATATAATATATATACATATATATATAAATATATATATATATATATACTTACAAAGGATAACCAAAGCATGTAACCGACTCTACGTTCTCGATTTACTTTTCCTATTCTTTTAAATATACTTTTACGTGAAAGTCTAGAAATACGAAACACAGGAAAAGACTGAAAATAATCATTGCAACTAACAGAGTCTACCTAAAGACTTCATTTGCATTAAACGCTTGCTTTAGGATCGTTGCATGTTTTTAACAAAGGTTTTTCTAAAAAGAGAAAGACTCTCTAGAACAAGAAGCAAGTGGTATCTAGGGTAATAAAGGTTTAAGGGTCGCTCATAAATGGCAGAGGCCAGGGATAGTAACGATACCCTAGAGAGTGGCTTCAAGTACAGTTGGATACATGAATTGCAGGCACACCTCGCTCTGAAAAAGTGTGCTCAGCCACACCCTTACTGCGAGGCGAGTTCCAGCGTTTAGCCCCGCCCACACCTCTGCCATATCACCCTACACTATCTGTTTAGTTACTCGCTGGAAAGTATTGGAGTTATAGGGTGCATTTCTTCTAAACGAGGTGTGCCAGGGACTCCTGTGTCCAACTGTACATAAGTTCAGCACCCAAGGCTCCTCTCTATTAAGCTAGGACTCGGGAGGGCCTGTTTGGTTACTCGCTGGAAAGTAATGGTGTGATAGGGTGCATTTCTTCGGAGCAAGGTGTGCTAAGGACTCCTACGTCCAACTGTACATAGGTTCAACGCCAAAGGCCCCTCACCATTAAGCTAGGAATAGGGAGGGCCAGGCAATGACTACTGATGACTCAACAGGAAGTTTTATAGGATCCCTTAAGTTCCTCACCTAATCCCTAGCTCACAAGGATAGCGAGGTTGCAGATACCACAAGAAACTATCGCTCTTGAGTGGATCTCCAATCCTCAACCAACAGATTGCCAGCCAGGGACGTTTGCAATAAGCTACCACAACCCAAATACTGTAATCACTGCCAAGACCCTTTCCAGCAATGCTAGGACCAGGGAGGGCCAGGCAATGGCTGCCGATATCTCAGTAGGTAGACTTACAGGCTACCTCAATGATCCCAT
The DNA here is from genome assembly GCF_036898095.1 of Palaemon carinicauda. Taxonomy (NCBI): domain Eukaryota; kingdom Metazoa; phylum Arthropoda; class Malacostraca; order Decapoda; family Palaemonidae; genus Palaemon; species Palaemon carinicauda. Next base: position 4,907,466 of record NC_090764.1, read on the forward strand.
CTCTATCTCATAAGGATAGAGGTTGCAGACACTAAAAACTATCTAGCTTGAGCGGGTCTCAAACGCTCGTCCAACATATTGCCTGACAAGGACGTTTCCAGTATTGAAACAATCAAAATACTGTAAATCACTGCCAAGCCCCCTCTCCAGCAAGCTAGGACAAGGGAGAGCCAGACAATAGCTATTGATTTCTCAGTAGGTAGACTTATCGGCTGCTCCAAAGCCCCTATCCCTCTAGCTCGCAAGGATGGTATCATATACTACACTACTACTACTACTCTTACTACTACTACTACTACTACTACTACTACTACTACTACTACTACTACTCTTACTACTACTACTACTACTACTACTACTGTCATTCCTCTCATTTAACAAAAGTGCAAATAATATTTGAACCAACTGATAATATTTACATAAATAGACAGAGAAAGAAAGAGAACAAGAATAGCCTGATTTAAACCTGAATTGGTCTCGACGCCTCATCCAACATATCGCCAGACAGGGCCATTTCCAGTATTACCGCAACCCTAATACTTGCAAATCACCTACCCAGGGGTTAGATTAAAGAAAGCGGACATTGTCTGAATCCTGAAACAGCAACATTACAAGCCGAGTTCCGTTCCGCGGTTCGCATTTAAGTATGCTGCTGCAGCTCGCTTCCAGAAGCCTCGTGCATACTTGATATTAGAGTAATTAAAAGCATCTCTTAACCTAACTTCTAGTGCTCTGTTTTTTCCCCTGTTCATTTTCATCCAAAAATTCCGCGGTCTAGCATTGGTTACACCAGAGTTTTTTATTATTATTTTCTCTTTTAAGCTGTAGCTCTTTCAATTTTATTTTATCATTTTATAAGTGAAACTTTTTGCATGTAGCTTTTTCACTCTTCAGGATGTTTTTTTTTTTTTTTTTTTATCATTGAAGTGTTTTAGATAATCCATGTGAATAGTCCATAACTTCTATACAAAAAATCCCCCATTCTCCCTCCATTTATATTTCACTTTAAAAATGTATACAGCACTTTGAAAACATACATACACACACTACTTATATAAACAGTATATATATATATATATATATATATATATATATATATAATATATATATATATATATATGTGTGTGTGTGTGTTTATATATATATATATATATATATATATATATATATATATATATATATATATATATATATATATTTATATATATATATATATATATATATATATATATATATATATATATATACATATATATACATACAGTATATATGTGTATATATATATATACACATGAATATACATACATACAATGTTACACAAACCAATTCTTTCATACCCATAACTGCACCAAAGTCTACAAAAAAAAAAAAAAAAAAAAAATTCAGTCAGTCCCGAAGGACTTCAACAGTGCTGGGGTGAACCAGATGAAATGGAGAATCTTTCAAGCAGAACAGTTAGTTATTTCTGTAGCTGAAAGAACAGTCTGAAC
>NC_090764.1:4909455-4959455 GCF_036898095.1 Palaemon carinicauda
ATTTTCCTTTAAAAAGTCAAAAGCTAAACTTATTTTCCCTTTAAAAGTCAAAAACTAAACTTATTTTCCTTTAAAGAGTCAAAAGACTAAACTTATTTTCCTTTAGAACGTCAAAAACTAAACTTATTTTCCTTTAAAATACCATAGGCTGAACTTAATATTCCTTTGGAAAGTCAAAAATGTAAACTTATTTTCCTTTAGAATGTCTAAAACTAAACTCATTTTCCTTCAGAGCTTCAAAAAGGGATTTTGACGAAGGAAAAATCTATTTCTGGGCAAGTGACCTGTGCTGCCCAGTGTAATGCTCCTTTAGCATCATTTCTAAGGTATATAACTGCTATGTATTACCAGAGAAAAATATGCAAAAGAATGCCAGGGATGGACCCAGCTCGCTCACCTAAATAGGTGTCGGTATATAGTAACTGGGGCGTGAAAACCACTACCAGAGGTCTCGTGCCATTTAGATATCTCCTCTTCAAATATCCCCATTACTGTGAGGTGCCGTTCTACATCCACTACTGATTGCTACTACCACTATCTCCACCCACGCCAACTACATCACTCCTCATAGCACCCAAGCTTGGGCCCATTCTTGGAGGGAAGCAGAGGGTGGGTTCACTGGGCGGCACAGGTCTCTCGGCCAGAAATAGATTTTTCCTTTGTCAAATCCCTTTTCTGGGCTCAACCTGTGCCGCTCCGTGAAATAGTACAAGAGAAATGGTCCCAGAGCTTGGAACCAACACCTGAGAAGGAAAGTAAATTAAAGTCAAAATATCAAAAAACATGATTTAATACAAATAGTAAATATAAAATACCAAGTATTCAAATGAGTTGTCTAATCCCTTATCATAAAGGATAGAAGGGTAAGTCGAGTAATTGCAACAAACATTCCAAACTATGGAAGTAAAAAGGGGAAAAGTGCAATACAATGCTCAAAAAACTGTAAGATTAAATAATTATTCACAATCTTGAAAGTAATTACAACAATCATTCCAACCCATGGAAGATTAAAACTATTTACAGACTTGACAAATATAAGAGTGCACCATAAGGATGCAGCCCAGGTGAAAAACAAAAAACTATAGTAGGGACAATAAGTAAGGCAGGTAGGGGGAAAGAGAAGGGTAAAACAAGACTTAATGGTTATGGATCATGACTTTCAGGAGGAACCACATTCCCTGCTGCCACTGTTGCAAAATTTAGGAGTTCCAAAGGTTTTAAATAGTGGCGTTTAAAAACTGCTGGGGACTTCCAGCCTGTATATTTTGTAAGTTCATCGAAATTCATATGGTGAAAGTAATTAATAGATGTAGCTACAGCTCGTATATCGTGAACATGTGGGAATGATAACAGCTGAATCATACTATCGAAGGGTGGATTCCCTTTTATCTGATTCTAAAAATAGGGTATTCTGAGGATCAATATCTGCATCTCGTTGAGCTGCAAATTTCATAAAGTCCATAAAGTTAGGGCACTCTGAATTCTTGAGGAAGCTAACACACTGCGAGTTTGTACTACTTGTGTTAGTATTGGATTGGGGATCTATTGAGGATGGAGACCCAGTTCCACCAGAAGGGGGAACCAGTTGCTCTTGGGCCAGTTAGGGGCTACTAGAGCCACTTGGCCTCTGAAAGTTCTGAGTTTGTCTTGAACCTTCATTAACAGATTTATTGGTGGGAATAGGTAAATTCTCTCCCAATCGTTCCAGTCCAATGACATTGCGTCTGTGGAGTAGGCCCGAGGGTCCAGGTTGGGGGCTACATAGCACTTTAGTTTGTGGTTGGACTCTGTTGCAAACAGGTCTACTTGGAGACCCGGAACCTGAGATAAAATCCATTTGAATGACTTTAGGTCCAGCGACCACTTCGACTCCAGCGGAGATGTCCTCGAAAGTGCGTCTGCCACTACATTCCGTATTCCCGCTAGATGAACCACTGACAGATGCCAATGGTTCAATGCTGCCATGGAGAAAATTGCTGTCATCACATGGTTTATGTGACCTGACTTGGAACCTCCTCTGTTTATACAGTGGACTATAACTTCGCTGTCTAGTACCAACCTGATATGTTGCTTCTTGGCTGGGGCCAGCTTCTTTAGAGTCAGAAATACTGCCATGGCCTCTAAGACATTGATATGAAGTTGGCGAAATGTTATCGACCATAGTCCCTGGACTTTCTTGTACTGGGAGTACCCTCCCCAGCCGGTTAAAGAGGCGTCTGTGTGAACGACCAGTTTTGCAGATGGAAATTTTAACGGAACGGATTTTGCTAGGTTTTTGGCTTTCGTCCATGGCTGAAGTCTCTTCCTCAGAATTGGTGGGATTCGAGCTATTAAAACGTCAAGAACAAGATGCGGAGGTAGCGAAACCAAGCATGGCTGCCATGGAGCGGAACCTCCAACCCGATAAAAGTCGTTAACACTAATAACAAAGATTGATTGATTTAAAGTTTTCAGGCATCCTGACATCTAAGGTCATTGACGCCGTAATAACAAAGAAAATGAAGGCATCGCTACCTCCAGAAACTCAAAATTCATAGTTCTAGTACTTAACTTGGATGAGGAAGCTTGAACGTCCGACATCTCGTACAAAAAAGCACTCAAAAGAATCTAAAATCACAAGCAAAGGAACGCACGGGTAAACACCGAAGATGCTATGAAAGGAGTGACGTAGTTGGCGTGAGTGGAGATAGTGGTAGTAGCAATCAGTAGTGGATGTAGAACGGCACCTCGCAGTAAAATGGGATATTTGAAGAGGAGATATCTAAATGGCACGAGACCTCTGGTAGTGGTTTTCACGCCCCAGTTACTATATACCGACACCTATTTAGGTGAGCGAGCTGGGTTCATCCCTGGCATTCCTATGCACTTTTTTCTCTGGTAATACATAGCAGTTATATACCTTAGAAATGGTGCTAAAGGAGTATTTCACGGAGCGGCACAGGTTGAGCCCAGAAAAGTTATATTTATTTTCCTTTAGAACGTCAAACATTTAAACTTATTTTCCTTTAGAACGTCAAAAGCTAAATTAATTTTCTTTAGGAACGTCAAAAGGCAAAAGAGGTAAACTTATTTCTCTTCAGAACGTCAAAAAGCTATAATTTTGATATAAGATCGCCTGATCGTGAATCAATTTTAAATCTGCTTTATCATCGTATAAAATCTGTTATATTACCTTATATTGTTCAAAGAAAAAAAGTAACAATCATAGTATACAATGTACATAAAGAGACAATAAAGCTCTAAGTGTATGAGTTTGAAGAGCAAAAGCAGCAAGAATACTCCTTGCTAGTCTTAAAACATTCTATTTTAATTGTTCATTACTTCTAATATAGTTTATTAATTTCCTTATTTCCTTTCCTTACTATGCTATTTTTCCCTTTTGGAGCCTTTGGACTCACCCTGCTTTTCAAACTAGGATTATAGCTTAGCTAATAATAATAATAATAATAATAATAATAATAATAATAATAATCATCATCATCACCATCATCATTTTCATCATCTCCTCCTACGCCAATTACCGCAAAGGACCTCAATTAGATTTCGCGAGTCGTTTTTATATTGAGCTTTTAATTCAATACCTCTCCATTCATCATCTCCTACTTCACGCTTCTTAATAATAATAATAATAATAATAATAATAATAATAAAAGCATCTTCCTTTTCCAAATAGGGTTGCAGCTTAGCTAATAATAATAATAATAATAATAATAATAGCATCCTGCTTTTCCAACTGGGCTTATAGGTTTTAGCTAATAACAATGATAATAATAATAATAATAATAATAATAATAATGATGATGATGATGATGATGATGATGATAATAGCATCCTGCTTTTCCACCTAGGGTTGTAACTTAGCTAATAATAATAATAATAATAATAATAATAATAGTAATAATAATAATAATAATAATAACAATAATAATAATAATAATAATAATAATAAAATTTTTATACAGCTTCCGTAGGAGGATCAGAAGGAGTCATATGGACTTCCGGATTTTTGGTCCCAGGGAAAAAACTCGGAAAGTTACAAATGTATGACACGACGAAGGATCCCGTGGATGGGCCTTATAACATAGCCAGTTTGGATTCGGTAAGGATACAGAGAGAGAGAGAGAGAGAGAGAGAGAGAGAGAGAGAGAGAGAGAGAGAGAGAGAGAGAGAGAGGGAATGAGATAGTCTAAAATCGAAGCTTTGTCATATATATATTAACCATTACTTTTGAAATTTACAAAATTATATATATATACATATACATGTATGTATATATACATATATAAATATATATATATACATATATATATATATATATATATATATATATATATATATATATATATATACAGGGTATATATATATATATATATATATATATATATATATATATATATATATATATATATATATATATATATATATATATATACACAGTATACACTAGTGCCCAGAAAAGACCAATGCCTAAACAACACTATAGGAATGTGTCTTGACCTTTGTGTGGGATATATAAATACAAAGATTAAACCAGATAAATAAAATATAAAGACATGGTAGAACGAACAGATTACAATATCACCGGAGTTGCGTTACTCGCGGTTACAACGAAGAAAATTATCTGATCTTGTCTTCGACAAGTACAGTTGAACACAGAAATCAAGGCACACCTTGCTCTGAGGAAGGATCCCCTGTCATAACTTTATGGCGCAGCGAGTCCCTGTGCGTAGGCCCGCCCACCTCTGCCGTCCAGCCCTACGCTATCTGTTTGGTTATTCATTACGCAGTAAGGGTGTAACTGGGTACATTTCCTCAGATTGGGGTATACCAGGGACTCCTGTGTCCAACTATACATCATCTTTTAATACAGAGAACCCAGCAACATACAAACACACACCAAGTAAACAGCACAAAAAAAAAAAAAAAAACCTGCTCATTTTACCGACTCCTTTCAGAAAGACTTTTCCTACCATCGCATCAAATGGAAGGATATGGATCTGGATGGTGACCTGGATGCTGTTACGTCTAGATTTCACATTCCTCTTCTTGGTAAGCTCGAAAGGATTGCTGGTATGCTAGTTCATTAATCACCAATTACTACAAATGATTTGGATTGCCTTACTTTTTAATTACAAAGTATTATCATTTATCAATTTTCATTGTTCAGTACTGTGTGTATATATATATATATATATATATATATATATATATATATATATATATATATATATATGTATATATATATGTGTGTGTGTAATTTATACATACTGTATACATACATATGCACACACACACATATATATACATATATATACACACATATATATACATATATATATACACATATATATACATATATATATATATATATATATATATATTTATATATATATATATATATATATAAATATATATATATATATATATATATATATATATATATATATATATATATATATATAGATATATATATATATATACTGTATATATATATATACACAGTGTATCCTTTCCCTTTGTGTCTGTGCTTTATTTCTGCAACTATTCTGGTCCATATAATCAAAATGACCATTGTAACTCAAAAGCTTGTACTTACAATTGTATATAAAAATCAAGTTTTAAAAAAATTACTCAAAATTATCTGCTCATTAAGAAAAGTCATTTCTCGCAAAAGAAAAACAAATTTGTATTTTTAAAATCCCATTTTCCTAATGATATATGTAAATTTCATTTGAGAAATTCAAACGAGGCTTCTAGCTCATCACTCTTCGTCCACCGTGACATTCTCAAACATTAAATACATCAATATTCTATTCATTGTAAAAAATGTTTTATGAATATCATCTAAAATGATTGATTACGATCATCAGATCTTGATTTAGACACTCCACTCGATTATATTTGTGTGCTCTTTCCGCGTGAAAAGAAGGTAAACGTTATCTATATTTAACAAGAAAGCTTCTCAAAAAAAGGAAACTCTATATGGTAAAAGAAAAAACGCTAATCAGAATATATATCGCCCTCCACATTTAACAAAATGCAGTTTGGCTTCCTGGAGAAATAAATGTTGAAAAATCATCAGTTCAGATGAACACAGTTGAATTATCATCTCAATGAAAAGCCAAAACTATTCCTAAAAATCATACAAAGAATCACATTTGTAACCAACTTTTTCACAGCCATTCCCTTCAATCCATCTACTCGCACAGGTGCGCAAACGCATGAACTCGTCTGGTTCCAGAATGATGGCTACGGCTTTTCCGAAGGATGGTCCAATCATCTTTTAATCAACGGCCCAGATGTTCATTTTGACTTCGTTACGCTCAACGTTGGCGGGAGGAGCTACGACTGCATACTGGCTGGCGAGTTCTTCAGCGAAAAGCTTTCAATTATATGGACAGAGAGTGGGGAGGGAGATTGGAGTGATCAAAGTCTGGTGAGTGAAAAGGATCTGATTTGTGAATAATTGGTCTGATCATCTGGTACTGGACCCACTTGGCACCTCAGTGACCCTTTTACCCCCGCCATAAGGTTAAATTTCGAGCACATTTTGCTATACATTTTTTTTCGAATTGCTCTAACAGCCTTAATTTTTGTTGTAGAGAGGTCAGGTTGGTCTCATTCTTTTGGAAAATGCCTGAAGTTTCTCATGAAGTTATCAAAAACATACAAAAACATGTAAATAACAGTGTTTTGCAAGAACGCACCGGTACGTCCTTTGGGGGCGAAAGGGTTAACTTATTAGGAAGGTGAAGAGTGGAAGCTCAGAGTGATTAGAACTTATATAAAATGATGCAAAATCTAAAAGTGATATTGGAGAAAATCTTTCAGTTAAGCTATAAAGTAGAAACACAAACAGGGTTAGATAGTGACTAAATAGTACTAAAAAGGAAATTTAGCCAGCTTTCAAAAATGTCTACAATCGGAGGATAGATTTACTAGACTCAGAGCGTTCACATTACCAATGTAGATACGAGCTACCGCAACGCAATACTGGTTATTAAGAAACATCAGTATCAGTTTCACTCAGTTTAAAAACTTTTAATCTTTCTATCATTTCTAAATGCTCATAAACAAAAATACAAATTGACTTCAATATAATAAAGATTTTGAACGCAGTTGTGGGAATTAAATAACAGAAGGGAGGTGTGCCAACTAAATTTTTGCAAATTTTTCAGACAGCTACTTAAGAAGCTGAATACTGATATCAATAATAAACTGTGTGTATATGGCTGATGTATCTAGATTATATAAGGTTAAGAATGAAGTAGTGAGGATGAGAACAGGTGTAAGAAATGAATTAGCAGCTAGAGTGAATATGAATGTGTTGAGGTGATTTGGCCATGTAGAGAAATTGGAAAATGACCATCTGCTGAAGAAGGTCATGAATGCAGGAGTTGATGGGAGAAGTACAAGAGGAAGGCCAAGGATTGGGTGGATGTATGGAGTGCAAAAAGCCCTAGGTGATAGGATGATAGATGTGAAAGAGACAAAAGAAAGTGCTAGAAATAGGAATGAATGGCAAGCAATTGCGATGCAGCTCTGATAGGCAGTGATGCTTCTTCCATTTGCCTTGGTGACCACTGAGGTAGTGGCAGTAAGGGATTCATCATATGAAGCTTCATTTGTGGTGGATAACAGGGGAGGGTGAGCTTTGGTAGCTTTGTAGTCCCAACCAAACTCAGCTGATTTCCTCGTCAGACTGGGAGGAGCAAAGTGAAGAAAGTCCTTGTTTGTTCCTTTTTTATGTTGGCTAACCCTCAAAATTAGGGAAAGTGCCTTGGTAGATATAATAAATACATATATATACTTACATACATATATATACTGTATATATACACACACACACACACACACATATATATATATATATATATATATATATATATATATATATATATATATATAAATATATATATATATATACATACATATATTATTAGAGGAAGGCCTAATAAACAAAGTCCCACAGTCATTAAAAAGAAATATTCCCCTCCGTAAAGTCCTTCAATTACTCATGTACGATGCTGCATTCTAAACAAGGCTATCCTGCATAAGATTTGTTTAGGCTAGAACATATAGCTTTAACTACCACTGTCACACTATCTGAATAGGTAACCTGGTTTATACTATCTCCCTTTGACTGGTGATCAAAAGGACACACACTCAATTTCACATGGGAAAATTAATAATTATCCCAGTGTCCATACAACCAAATGTATTTTACAACTTTACAAGAGGAAGGCCAAGGTTTGGGTGGATGGATGGAGTGAAAAAGCTCTGGGTGATAGGAGGATAGATGTGAGAGAGGCAAGAGAGCGTGCCAGAAATAGCAATGAATGGCGAGCGATTGTGACGCAGTTCCGGTAGGCCCTGCTGCTTCCTCCGGTGCCTTAGATGACCGCGGAGGTAGCAGCAGTAGGGGATTCAGCATTATGAAGCTTCATCTGTGGTGGATAATGGGGGAGGGTGGGCTGTGGCACCATAGCAGTACCAGCTGAACTTGATCGAGTCCCTTGTCAAGCTGGGAGGAACGTAGAGAGTAGAGGTCCCCTTTTTGTTTTGTTTCTTCTGTTGATGTCGGCTACCCCCCAAAATTGGGGGAAAGTGCCTTAGTATATGTATGTATGTAAAAGGACATATTACAACAACAGGTATCTTATAATGATTCTACCTATCCTCCCAATTCAGGTACGATACCGAGTCATCAATGACCATGCTGGACAGGTATTTGACGTCCTGGTAGGAGACTTCAACGTTGATGGCGTTCAGGAGTTCCTGGCCACCGTGTATGATAAAGAACTCGGCGTTGGTCATGTCAGTATTTACCAGTTCCCCGAGGACTTTAGGTAATTCAATCAAGTTTTGGGGATTTCTATCCGCATCAATGACCGAAATCTTTTAAGGTTGTGGTACCTTATTGGAAACTTCTCTGAATTGCGTTCCTTAGGTCGAGAGTTTGACCCCAACTCAAGCCTGATAACTTCAAAAAGTCTCCAACCTCCCCTTCCTTGTGAGCTAGGGATGGTGGGTTTGGATCTGTCTGGAGAGTCATCATAAATCGCCTAACTCTAATTGGTCATATCTTGGGTGGAGAAGGATTGGGGTATGATAGCATGTATATATGATTAGTCTTTTACATATGACCTTGTCCCCTTTAGATATCAGATCATCCAAACCATCTATATACCACATTTTTTTAGAGATGGTAAATTGTAGGTTGCTATAATTGCTCAAAAATATAGCGTAAGGGGCTTAAACCAAATAAAAGAGCATTAATTAAATATTTGGCTAGGGTATTGAAGTTCATTTACCATAATTCAGCAATGGCAGAAGCTTGAATTTCAAAGTTCATTACAGTATACTGTATAGTGATAACTAACATCTAAATTCTATGAGATTTGAAAAGTAAATAATTTTAATCAATTTTATCAACAGATTTTTGAAACAGCAATACATTTTTATAAATCGTACGTTAGACATCTTTCCTTTCTGAGTGGGGATACCTTAACATGGTGAAAGGGTTTGTGTATTGCCATGATCAGCAAAGATGCACTAGTCAGGGACTCCTATACTAGGTTAGTTTGTTGTTAGTGATCAGACAAAAATATTAACATCACCAATCCCCAGTGGCCAGCGTGGTGAGGAAAATTGGCCAAAGCCCAGATATGGATAAAGACATGCCTGAGGCCTTTGTTCTGCAGTGAACAGGAAACGGCTCGTTGTTGTTGTTGTTAGACATCTTACTAATTTACCTCAAGCATGTTTGACTGAAGCAGTAAACGTTCTTCTGTATCTTTAACAGAACGGGCGAGTACCAAAGCTTTAAGATCGCAGATGGCTTCATTCCCCATACGAGTTTGACAGGAGAAACCATGTCTCCCGGAACACCAAAAATATTCTACCCGACAATCGCCTATGCCGAGGAGCTTGCTGAAGACGGAAGGTAAGACGAGGAAAAAATTAGCTCACCGTATCGTTATCATCATCACTATCAAATGTCTGTTATGGGACACATACGAGAATATTAACAAGTGCCCACAGAATTTTTAGTCACACTCACAGTATTATATCGACACCTTATATAGGTGAGCGAGCTGGGTTCAACCTGGCATTCCTATGCAATTTTTTCTCTGGTAATATATAGCAGTTATATACCTTAGAAATGGTGCTAAAGGAGCATTTCACTGGGCGGCACAGGTCTCTCGCCCAGAAATAGATTTTTCCTTCGTCAAAATCCCTGTTTTAGACACACTCACAGATCGTAAACGTTGTCCATGACAATTCGACAATCATTCGTTGGTGTAAACGATTAATCAATCAGATGTCAATTGGAGACTATTTTTCAGGTTTCAATATGGTATACATTAATGGTTGCATACAGTATGTGTCTTATACTATAAAACCCGAGGGATTTGTAGGACCATTATGATCTATTGCCATGGTGTAACACTTGTATTGTCATCATCTAGGTTTTCCATTGCATCTCATAGCATTATTAATTTAGTTGATATTATTCAGTTCAACCCCATCCCTCTTATGACATAACTTACTATCTTAAAACAATATTGAGCAGACAAAATTTAGATTAATTACATCTTGAATAAAGCCATTGTAATATTGAAAAGGATTTCAGAAAATAAGAACGACCACAAAAAATGTGTCAGATTCAAAAGTGAATAAAAAAAAGCAATATAAATAAGTACTTTTCATCACTGAAACTTTTCAATGTATATTCTATTTTCCTATTTTTTCCGTCCTTTCCGAAAGACACCACAAACCTATGATTCTTCTCTCTGGCGATGATGACGGAAAAATGTACATCCTGGACCCAGAATCAGAAGATCGTGGTAATTGGACATATCAGAAAAACATATTGACGGACACGAAGAAAATGACTGTCGGTGAGTAATTAAGGATTCAAACGTTACGGATAAAACAAGCACTCTAAAAATCTTAAACAAAATGTGTGAATTTTATTAATAAGAAAAGTAGCAAGACATGCACTTTCTAATTTTGGTTGATTTTACAATATTTTTTTTCTATTTATTTGTTTGTTCTATTTCTCATTTACTGAAGAAAACAGAACCAATTAAAAATGAGAAAACCCAAAGTGAAGAATACTGAGATTGATTGATTGTTTTACCACTGACTCTAGTCACAGAGCTTCCGAAGATTATACTAGAGTTAGATCAATTAATGCACTGTTAGTGTATACGCTTGTTCTGTGTACCAATCTAATAATGTTTTAAATTATCAAATCTTATTTCATATCAATAACAATAGCCTGGCTTTCCTGAATCTGTTGTGATCAACATTATTGCTTCTATTTCTATCACATTCTCCTAAGTTAAACAAAAACAGTTCAAGTCTCCAATTACTTTCGGGTAATGAGGTATTTGCCTTTAAATATCTACAAAATCCAAATATTTCAAGTATTTATTATGACATTCGTACTCAAACGATTAAGAAATTATGAAAAACAGTATGTACTTTATCCAACAATTACTAATACGATTTCAAATTTTCACTACAAGATTTCTTCCGAAGAAACCTTACGTAGAAGAAATCAGACACCAAAGACATTCACAAACCTTTGTTAATGCTAACTAATATTTACAAAAGTTCAGATATTTGAAATTACTTTTGCCAAGAATAGTTCTGAATTTGAACAATCAAAGAAAGAAATTTAAAGTTACTTAACAATGAATTTATCCTTATTTTAATTTTTCTTACTCCTAAATGGTGTCCTGCTTCTATTAAAGTCCCTCTAATCATGAAATAACTTCTACTTTTAAACCTGAATACTGTAATTCTTTGAAAATGTTTATGTGAAAGTTACAGCATTCTATTTTTCCCTGGTCTTTGTGAATGTGCAGTGTATATACAGGGTGCCATACTGTATCTGACACGATTTAATGCAATCTCTCTCTCTCTCTCTCTCTCTCTCTCTCTCTCTCTCAACAGGAAAAATGGCCCATGGAGATATCGACGGAGACGGCTATGAAGAAGTACTCGTAGCTGGCTACACAGTGGGACAAATTTACGTGTACACTTACGCCCCTTGATTGGATCCATATTTCTTCAAATTTCATTTATTTACTCTTAAGGGGGCCATTTCCTTCATTTTTTTTACTGAGTTACAATCATTTAACATGAATAATATCTTAGAATTCAAATGAGTTCAAAAATGGCTTCACACAATCCTTTTTATTTCATGCTAAAATTAATCCAATTTCACTTTCCATATTCATAATTTATTTTACAGTTTGGCTGATTAAAGTAAATATGATTTAGTCGATGGTTTTTCTTGATCCTTCGTTCTCCAAATATAATGTATAGTACCTATCTAGGAAGGCTACCTATTCATATCAACGCTGGATATAATACAAGCTGATCTTGAGAACCATTCTGCTAAGAAATTTTTAAGAGGAACTTTCAACTTAAAGGATGACCTCATGAAAAAAGTCAATGGAATGGGTAGCCTAAAGACCTAACATCCTTTTTCTAGACCAAGTCTGAATTAACAGAGGATATGTAAAATAATGGAAGGATGATTCCTCTCCATGAAGGAAGTCAAAGGATATATGGCAATTGCAATCTCTTGCTATGGTCACTTAAGGCGTGTGAATAAAAGAGCAGATACGAACTCCTCTTATAGTTTCAGTTCTTGTCTAAACATTAAGCAAGATGAGAAACATTCAATTTTTCTCATAAACAACATCAAAGATTAAAACCTACTTATTACAATTATTTGATAAAAGAATGGTAATGGTGGGAGGATGACTATACATTCGTCATTCTAAGTCTTGAATTATAAAACTTTAATCTCACTGGTAATTTGAATGCTCACTATCATCTATACCTTCAATATACACACCTGATACATTATATAGTTTAGTCTTGAAAACAAGCTTGTTTTTATGTTGAACAGGCTGACATGAATCTTTTTATAGTTTATATATTAAATATATGTTTTAATGTTGTTAATGTTATTTTAAAATATTTTATCTTAATTTTTCATTATTTTTTATATCATTTATCTATTTTCTTATTTAATTTCCTCATTGGGCTATTTTTCCCCTGTTGGAGGCCTTGCGCTTAGAGCATCTTGCTTTTTCAACTAAGGTTGTAGCTTAGCTAGTAATAATAATAATAAAAATAATCATATGCAATTGATGCTACTCTCTTGGCATCTATTTTAACCCCCTGAATGAAGACCTGTGGTTGGTGAATCCCAAGATAAAATTAGTGCATTTTGCAAACGATGAAGGATGAAGTTATGCCTTACCAAATCTCAAAGTAGTTCCTCAACATCCAGAGCTTTTCATTGATAACGTCTCTTCATCTACATACCTCTGACCTAACAGACTAGAGACTGCATAAATGAAGAGAAAGCGACAGTCGGGCCACTAACAATGCCCTCCCTAGCCCTATTGAAAACCTGCCCTGTGGATGCTCCCTCACCTAAAGGAAATAGATATCTTGAAACATCAAAGCTCCGCTACTCCTGGCAAAATAGGGACTCTTAATGAAATAAGTTTTACCTTTCTTGTTCTCTAATGAACCTTATTGGCATCATTATTATTGTTATTACTTGCTAGGCTACAACCCTAGTTGGAAAAGCAGGATGCTATAAGCCCAGGGGCTCCAACAGGGAAAATAGCCCAGTAAGGAAAGGAAACAAGAAAAATAAAATATTCTCTAAGATCAGTAACATCAAAATATATATTTCCTATATAAACTATAAAAACTTTAACAAAACAAGGGGAAGAGAAATGAGACAGAATAGTGTGCGCGAGTGTATCCTCAAGCAAGAGAACTCTAACCCATGACATAGAAGACCATGGTAGAGAGGCTATGGCACTACCCAAGACTAGAGAACAATCGTTTGATTTTGGAGTGTCCTTCTCCTAGAAGAGTTGCTTACCATAGCTAAAGAGTCTCTTCTACCCTTACCAAGAGGAAAGTGGCCAATGAATGATTACAGTGCAGTAGTTAACCCCTTGAGAGAAGAAGAATTGTTTGATGATCTTTGTGTTGTCAGGTGTATGAGGACAGAGGAGAATATGTAAAGAATATGCCAGACTATTCGGTGTATGTGTAGGCGAAAAGGAAATGAACCGTAACCAGAGAGAATGATCCAATGTACAGTAGTACTGTCTGGCCAGTCAAAGGACCCATAGGCTGGAAATATATCTTATGCAATTGATAAACAAATTTACACAAAAAACTTGTTCCAAATAAACAAATAAATACCACAGTAAGCTTCCCTTTTATAAATAATCAAAGACGCGCTGTAAAATTTTATAAATGACTAGTCTGTAAAACTAATATGTTTAAAACGTTACAATGGCTTTACGGGAAGAAAGTTAAAAACAATTTATACAGGAGAATAGCAAAATAATCTGAATTTCATTTTCTGTAATGCCAGACGGTAAAGTTTTCTATGCCAATTTTAGGGGAAACCTCAATAGTTTTGATATCTGGTAAAGATATAACTGAATATAAGAAATTACATATACTGTACTGTATATCATTTATATATATATATATATATATATATATATATATATATATATATATATATATATATTTATTTATTTATTTATATATATATATATATATATATATATATATATATATATATATATATATATTTATTTATATATATATATATATATATATATATATATATATATATATATATATATATATATATATATACATATATATATACATATATATATATATATATATATATATATATATATATATATATATGTATATATATATGTATATATACAGTATATACATATATATATATATATATATATATATATATATATATATATATATATATATATATATATATATATATATATATATATATATATATATATATATATATATATATATACATTATATATATATATATATATATATATATATATATATATATATATATATATATATATATATATATATATATATATATATATATATATATATATATATATATATATATATATATAAAATATATATATATATATATATATATATATATATATATATATATATATGTATATATATATATATATATATATACACACACAACAGGTTTACATGTACCAGACAACTAGTTGCAAATTTGTCTGCTAAAAAAAAAAATATTTGCAAACATAGGTCTGAATGGGGAACTCAAGGTACCTGTGTTAGCAAATACTTTTAAGTACTGTACTTCGTACATCAACGCCTTCCCAGAGGTCGGGTATTCGTATAGGGCTGTTCCTCTCATGAGACCGTGCAGAAGAACCTGACTGAGACTTCAGTGAGTCTGACTGATCGGTCGTCCAGTGCTTCGGTGACTTCTTGGCAGGTGCCACATCCGAAGCTTTGGTTGTCGTTTCTGGAAGTACAGTAAATGAAGGGGAAGGAGCACCAGCATCATCCCAGCCAGCAATGCGCATGCTTGATCCCATACAAGATTGAGCACTGGTAGGTTGACTCTGAGCAGCTGTACCACTTGTCGATCCACCCTCTATCTCTCTCTCTCTCTCTCTCTTAAATATGTAATGAGAGATAAGTCTAAGTCTCAAGAGATTCT
Source organism: Palaemon carinicauda (assembly GCF_036898095.1). NCBI lineage: Eukaryota > Metazoa > Arthropoda > Malacostraca > Decapoda > Palaemonidae > Palaemon > Palaemon carinicauda. The sequence continues at coordinate 4,925,063 of NC_090764.1, forward strand.
GGCCAAATGGGCTTCCTGGACTGGGCTGATTTCTTCCTTCTCATCTTCGGAGCAGCATGAATCACATCCAAATGGATAACTGAGAGCATGGTTGAAAATACAGGAGTCTTGGAGGGAATAAGAGTGGGTATACTCCTTCTAGGTTTCAAAGACGTTGAGGATTTGGGGGATGGCAATGACAATCCTGCGGCGTTGGAAGGCATATGTTCTTTCCCACCATCAAGAATGGACTCGTTGATGGTCAAAATGTCTTGCAGCTCCTCTATAGACGGAATATCCAAAGAGGAGTGTATAGCGAAGAAAGGCTTCAGGGTCCTGACATCAGCAAAGAAAGTCTTCAGGGTTCTGGCATCAGCCAAGATGTTTAGAAGTTTGATCACATACAGCACGTCATCAATTACCAAGGAAGGCCACAACTTCCATAGGTTCAAGCACCGCACACATCGTCTTCGGTCAGCAAAACAGATGGTGAATTTGAGGTAATGGCAGAAGATTATTAGCTTCACTAGGGAAAGGTGATACTTACACTTTCCCTGAAGTTAAGAGTTTCTTCCCTCCACCTTAATTCCTCCAGAGGACCAAGCCTTATAAGAACCCAAGGGAGACACAACTGATTTCAAGATTCCAGAAGTGAAAAAGGAACTATAGAGGTTCTTCAGCATCAGCTTCAGAGTTGCTCAGTCAGTAGCCAAAATATCCTTCTTACCCTACTTTTTCTTCTTTCCATACTCCGCCCACTGCAGAGGCAACTACGACTTACAACCGTCCCAAGGGGATGACTGCGAACAAGGATGATTATGAACAGGGCTGGCCCTGCAAAAAAAAGTTGATACGGATCCACTGACGGCTTACTTGAAAACTTTACCAGGGAGTAATCGCGTGTCTGCACGTGGAGTCGCGATAAATAAACCACAAAATTCTGTAACAAAAGTGAAAATATGAAGACACCCAGAAATGAGGCAGCAAGGAATACTTCCATACTGCCTTGCAGCTGAACCTAAAATGAAGGTAGTGCAACTACAACTACCTCTTTAGAAGTTTAAAAAGCCATTTCCAACTTCACCGAAATCACACTCATATAAATGTATGATAGTTTGTATTCAAGTAGGAACAAATAGTATTTTTGAGAAACAAATTAATAAGTCACAACTAAAGTATAACATCACATCTTGAACAAGATATTACACAAACTCTAAAAGAAATTTGTATTTTGTCTAATTATACAAACCCGAGTCCAATAGTAATATGATTTCAGCAAAGCTGGAAGAGGGCATACAAACTTGCGGAAATTCTACGCAGCTACAATAGCAACACTGCATTTTCCCACACTGAATGCCATCAAGACGGTAACATTGCCTTCTACCACAGATACAGAGGAACTTCCCTCGATGAAGGAAGAAGAGGATATCCGCAACCCATTCAAGAAAACCTCTGATCAGAGAAGTATTCCTTCTACGATGTCAATCACAGACGAGTGCAGTAGTTCTCCTGGTACCTCAAAAAGGAGAATCTACAAATCTGGATACCACGTAGCATGTGGCACTTGGGGTCACCATTGTTATCCTGAGGCCGATGACATCAAAAAACTATTGAGTGACCGGTCAACCAGGTAAAAAGCTGGAAAGGACAAGATATCTTGGAACTGGAGAACAGTATACTAGAAGTTCTAGATCATACAGGAGGTGAACGGGTCTTTCAATGGGGATTCCCTATGAGCAAGAGTGCCTTCTGCCATGAACAAATGTGGGGGCCCCTCCACCCCTACTCCGTGCATGTCTGCTAGTACAATCCTCTTGTCTGGGATGAACCTTCCTGACAGCTCTATCACATTATTGGCTACCAGGTGTGTACCTATTTTGCACAATTAAAAAGGGTCTGAGAAACAGTACACGTTTGCTCGTTGGCATATGTCGTCATGACAGCGAGATTGTCCTACTTGAAGGGCCTGTGAAATAGTACCCCTTTGCTTGTTGGCATACGTCACGACGGTGGCATTGTCCTACTTCAACGATATTGGGTTTCCTATCAAACTCAGTTAGAAAGTTTGCAATGCTAATAGGACTAATTGGACTTTTGGCAGTTTGATATGCAGGTGTTTATCTTGAGTCCTGTCGTAATCAACACTGTTGATTACCAGCCAGATAAGGCTAAACTGTGATCCCATGGGTGCTGAAAGGAATCTCTGACCACTGCCCATGGGTCTGGAACAAGGAAGTAGAACATGGGGAGCTTCTTGTTCTGCCGGATGGCAAACAGGCTGATTCGTGGAGAATCGCACAAGGCAAGAGGCCTTTCTGCTACAAAAGAATGTAGGGACCACTCTACAACCTGTCCCTGGCTACTGAGTTGTGTTTGCTAGCATATTCCTCTTGCCTGGAATGTACCTTGCCAAACACTCAAATGGTGTCAAACATCAACCAGATGTGCATCCAAAGCAAATGCACTTCTAAGGCACTATTGTGGTGTACTCGCTCATCAAGGCTACTGAGTGCTCGCCAAACGTTTTTGGAATGCTTGCAACACTAGGAAGGCTGTATGCATCTTGAAAATGTTGGTGAACCGATGCCTCTCTTCTTCGGTCCACACACCCAGGACAACCATGTCGTCCAGGTGTGCTCCCCACCCGTCCTTCGACACATCCAATAACAGTTGCATGTCCAGAGGCATTGAATCAAGTGGAACTCCCATAGTGAGGTACTCCTTGTCGAGCCACCACGACAGATCGTCCTGAACCACCTGCCCCACTACAATAGGATGGAAGGGGGATCCCAGTCAGCTGACCAGTGATCCTTAAGACACCACTGACAAGATCTCTGGTGGTGGCACCTGTGAGAAAAGAGCTTCTCTAATAAGGAGAGGTGACCAGGAAGACATTGCCAGCTCTGAGTAGATACTTCTGATTTGGACAAAAACAGCTGCGCACCCTCCCTGAGACTGCTGCTTGGATCGTCTGATAGAGAGACTCTTGCTGCTGCCCTATTATCAGCATGACCCAGTGCTTCAACCTTATGAGATATGACTTCTCCCAGTTTACCACAATTCCCGGATCACAGCAAAATGCGAGAATCAGATCTCGATCCTGTAGCAATAGCCCATCCAAGGTGACCAGAATCAACCAATCGTCAAGATACGTTAACAGACACATTCCTTATGTTCACGTTGTTGTCATCATTATAAGGCCACACTCATGAGGGATAGAACAGCAACAGACAACCCACCCGAAAGAAACAATTACGTTGGAGAAAGGGAAGAAATACAGAAAACTATTTCATAATTATAGTTATCAGGAAACATTGCATATCCTTGACTATTATCATTATCCCTTGAACAAAATAATTTGCCAGCACAATTACTCAATATAACAGGAAGCAAAAGATTACAACCACCAGATTATGAGGCAACAGAGCAGTGCGTATGTACTGAACTGCAGTCGAAGATAAAAGTGATACTGTAGTTTGCTCTACCTCGCGGGTGGGCAGGACCTACCCTCCACTCGCCAGCAACTCTTGAAAGTCTAAATGGTCTTTTTCAGCTTTGCTGGAGATATAAAGTAGCCATATGAAAACACCCAAGATTGAATTCATGTAGGAGAAAATTATGCTTCTACACTAAATACTACATAATGTATAATTAACATTATCATCATCATAAACATTTTTACAGTCTCCCATTTTATAGGTTCACTATATTCATTGTTTTTTGTGATTAACTAATTAACTAAGAATAATATAAACCATAACCAACAAAAATAAAGAGAAAGAGGAAGAGAAAGAGACTTAAAACATCTTAATTACTATTCCAAATATCAATCTAATATATTTGTGAGGAGTAATTCCAATGGTAAAGTACTGTATCACCTTGTAACATCATGCAAACCAGTACTTATCACTACAGCAAATTACAATAAAAATAAGTCTGAAAGATACCTTTTTCATCAATGTGTGAAGAAATCATAGCCAGGCTTAATAATACATCCTTCACTTGACAAAGCCATGGTATGTTTTCTAAGAAGAAAGTTCTAAATTTATTACGAGTGGTTTCGAATGGGAAAATATACATCCCATTTGCAGGACAGCTTCTCTGGGAATGAAATGTCATCTTGTTTGCCTTCAGGAGAACTTTACAGCAATATTTTGTATCATCGTCCACCCTGAAATGAATAAATTAATGAATGCATACAGCCTTATTCGACCCCAAATACACAACTCCCATTGTATGAAAAAATGATATTTTCATAATAAAATAAATTTTTGAATATACTTACCCGCTGGTTATATAAAAGAACTTCTATATGTCAGTCATAGCTGACTGACATATAGAAGTTCGCTCTCGTGTTTTTACTCTCTTGGGAAGTTGTTTGGTGATGTACAACGTTCTTTTTTGAGTTTAAGCTATCGTTGATTAATTTTCCTTGGTTCTTATCTTGAAATCTTCTCTTTAACTCGGAAAAGATAGTATTTCTATCGGCTGCTAAGGACTCAACTTTCTCACCAAGAGACAAAATAGCAGTAAACATGTCCTTCATAGTAGGTTCCTGATCTACCACCACAGGGGAAGGAACAGGATTAGGAACAGGTAAATTAGGTAAGGCTCTATCCACAGATCGGGAAGAACTACGCCTAACTCTATCTCTCTCTAGTCTCCTAACATAACGATCGAAAGTAACAAAATCATCATTAGTTAAGGAAAGACACTCATTACACCTATCATCTAATGAACAAAATTTACCCCTACATTTTACACAAATAGAATGAGGATCAATAGATCCTTTAGGAAGTCGTGTACGACAACCCTCACTAACACACCTACGCTGAGCAGGGGAGGAGTCGGCCATTTTTAAAGCTAACGTGAGAGACCGACAAGCAAAAAGTAAGGGAAAAAGCAATAAAGAAAATCTCAAACAAAACGATTTCAAGATAAGAACCAAGGAAAATTAATCAACGATAGCTTAAACTCAAAAAAGAACGTTGTACATCACCAAACAACTTCCCAAGAGAGTAAAAACACGAGAGCGAACTTCTATATGTCAGTCAGCTATGACTGACATATAGAAGTTCTTTTATATAACCAGCGGGTAAGTTTTATATTTAAAAATGATATTTTGATTATAAAATAAATTTTTGAATATACTTACCCGGTGAATATATAAAAGCTGACGTCTCCGACGGCTCGACAGATTCCAAAAACTCGCGAGCGATCGCCATGAAGGTTGCGGGTGTGCCCACCAGCGCCGACTATCGGCCAGATACTGCATATACTTGTAAACAGCTCCAGTTCTTCTCAGTCCCCTAGGTCTCTATCGGGGAGGAAGGGAGGGCCTTTAATTTATATATTCACCGGGTAAGTATATTCAAAAATTTATTTTATAATCAAAATATCATTTTTAAATATCAAACTTAGCCGGTGAATATATAATAGCTGATTCACACCCATGGTGGTGGGTAGAGACCAGTATTAAAACAATAAAGGCGTATATGCTCAAGAGTTTTTGACAATTATTCAAAAAACAGACTTAAGTATAGGTACCTGGTAAGGAAGCAGACTCTGATTATTACTCTGCCTCATTAGTCCGCTTTCCTCACGAAGCCCAGCCATCCTCTCAGGATGCTGAAAGACTCCCAGGAGCTGTTATATCCAGGGCGAACACCCCTATAACAGGACCTCATCAATACCCTTAATCTGGGCGCTCTCAAGAAACAACATTTGACCACCCGCCAAATCAAAAAGGATGCGAAAGACTTCCTAGTCTTCCGTACAACCCAAGACAAGATTAAAAACATTTCAAGAGAAGATTAAAAGGATATTGGGATTAAGGGAATGTAGTGGTAGAACCCTCACCCACTACTGCACTCGCTGCAACGAATGGACCCAGGGTGTAGCAGTCCTCATAAAGAGTCTGGACGTTTTTTAAGTAAAATGAAGCGAACCCCGACTTGCTCCTCCAAAAGGTCGCGTCCATAATACTTCGAAGAGACCTGTTTTGCTTAAAGGCACCGAAGTCGCTATCGCTCTCACTTCGTGCGTCTTGACCTTAAGCAAACAACGATCTTTCTCATTTAAATGAGAATGTGCCTCCCGGATTAAAAGTCTAATAAAGTACGATAACGCATTTTTAGACATGGGCAATGAGGGCTTCTTAACGGAGCACCATAAGGCCTCAGAACCACCTCGTAATGGTTTAGTTCGAGCTAAGTAAAACTTAAGAGCTCTAACGGGGCACAGCACTCTTTCAACTCCGTTACCTACGATTTCTGACAGACTAGGTATTTCAAAAGATTTAGGCCAAGGACGAGAAGGCAGTTCGTTCTTAGCCAAAAAACCAAGTTGAAGCGAACATGTAGCTTTATTTGTAGAGAAGCCGATGTTCTTACTAAAAGCATGGATCTCACTGACCCTTTTAGCCGAAGCCAAGCACACCAAAAAAAGCATCTTGAGGGTGAGATCCTTCAGGGAGGCTGAATGCAATGGCTCAAACCTGTCCGACATTAGGAACCTTAGGACCACGTCTAAGTTCCAAGCGGGAGTTGACATACGACGCTCCTTAGAGGTCTCGAAGGACTTAAGGAGATCTTGGAGATCCTTGTTATTTGACAGATCCAAGCCTCTATGTCTGAAAACAGACGCCAACATGCTCCTGTAGCCATTAATAGTGGGAGCAGAGAGGAAGCGAACATTTCTCAGATGCAGGAGAAAGTCTGCAATTTGGGCTACAGAGGTACTGGAAGAGGAAATAGAGGAGGACTTGCACCAGTCTCTAAATACCTCCCATTTCGACTGATAGATCCTGATGGTAGAGGATCTTCTAGCCCTCGCGATCGCTCTAGCTGCCTCCTTCGAAAACCCTCGAGCTCAAGAGAGTCTTTCGATAGACTGAAGGCAGTTAGACGAAGCGTGAGGAGGCTTTGATAAAATCTCTTTACGTGAGGCTGTCGCAAGAGATCCATCCGTAACGGCAGACTTCTTGGAACATCTACCAGCCATAGAAGTACCTCTGTGAACCACTCTCTCGCGGGCCAGAGTGGAGCAACCAATGTCAACCTGGTCCCTTCGTGAGAGATGAACTTCTGCAGCACCTTGTTTAGGATCTTGAAAGGTGGAAAGGCATAAACGTCCAGGTGAGACCAGTTCAGCAGGAAAGCGTCTATGTGGGCTGCCTCTGGATCTGGAACTGGAAAGCAGTAAGTCTAGAGCCTCTTTGTCAGTGAAGTTGCAAAAAGATCTATGGTGGGTTGACCCCATGTCATCCATAGCTTCTCGCACACAGTCTTATGCAACGTCCACTCCATGGAGATGACTTGTCCTCTTCTGCTGAGGCAGTCCGCCAAGACATTCATTTTTCCTTGCACAAATCTCGCCAAAGGAGAGATGTTACTTGCCTTAAATGGAGTTCCTTCTGATCCGTGGATCAAAGACCCGAGCATTCCAGACTGTCCAGTGGACTCCCTAACCCAAAACCGAAGCATCTGAATACAACACATGGTTTGGGTTCTTGTTCACAAGAGAAAGACCTTCTCGAAGTCTGATGTTGCTGTCCCACCAAGTCAGACATGTCTAGACTGAGTTGGAGATTGGGAAAGAGATACTCTCTAAGCCCTTCTCCTTGTTCCAATGGTTTAGGTGAAATTGGAGAGGGCATAGGTTGAGTCTCCCCAGAGAGATAAACTACTCCAGCGATGAAAGAGTTCCCATGAGGCTCGTTCAAACTCTTACAGAGCAACTGTTTTTCTCTTGCAAGTGACGGACTTTTAACAGAGCTTGTTCCATTCTTGCGGGAGACGAAAAGGCCCGAAAAATCTGACACTGTATCTCCATTCCCAAATAAAGAATAGTCTGGGATGGGGTACTGTAAGTTACGACTTCTCTACGTTCACTATGAGACCTAGCTCCTTGGTTAGGTCTAATGTCCATTAGAGGCTCTCCAGACAGCGATATAATGACGACGCCCTGATTAGCTAGTCGTCAAAATAAAGGGAGGCTCTGAATCCTCAAAAAATGTAGAAAGCTTGCTACATTTTGCAAGGGCCTTGTAAAAACAAGTACAGTGCTCGACATTGGTACATTACTTTCCCGTCCACAAACCTCAGATGTTGTTGAAAGTTTGGATGAATCGGGATGTGGAAGTATGCATCCTGAAGGTCGAGAGAGACCATCCAGTCGCCTTCCCTTAATGCTGCCAAGACAGATTTGGTAGTCTTCATCGTGAAGTTTGTCTTGACAAAGAACACATTGAGCGCACTTACATCTTAAGTACTCCTGCAGTGAACGTGGCTGCCAGATCATTGGAGCCATCCCTGATAGCCTTGTTCCTGCAGAGAACGTGGCTGTCAGATCATTGGAGCCATCCCTGATAGCCTTGTTCATGCATGACATAATTGTACAGCAAAACTTCAAACGCTCGAAAAACTCCTAACAGGAGATGGTCTAGCTCTGAAGCCGACCATAAAATCTTGGAGCGTCTCATGGCCAGGCGACAGGGAGAGTCTATGAGGCTTGAGAAGTCTCCCTGGGCAGAGGCAGGAACTCCCAAGCCAAGAACTTCTCCCGTGTCATACCAGACGCTCGCTCTATAAGCCAGTTTAAAAGGAGGGAAAGCAAAGGCTGTCTCCCCCAAACTCCTCCTGGTGATCAACCAGTCGCCTAGCAAACGTAAAGCTCTCTTAGAAGAGCGAGAGAGCACTAGCTTAGAAAACAACGGCTTCGAAGTAGCTAGGCCTAGTGTAAACTCTGACGAAGGCGAACGAGGAGCAGCAGTTACAAAATGGTCCGGACAAAGATCCTTAAAAATCAGCATGATTTTTTTAAAGTCCATAGAGGGCTGAGCAGCTTTAGGCTCCTCTCCGTCTGACAAAGTCCCCAAAGGAATATCAGTAGGAGGGGGATCAGCAACTTCCTCATCTGAAGGAACCTCGTCCGACAATTGCCGAGTCTCATGAAACGGAGAGACCTCCCGCGGTGGCAATGCTTGACAGGCAAAGTCCACACGCAAAGGAGCAGCAGTAGCAGTCAAGGAAGCGACGTCATGTCGCTGCTGAAAGGACTGACCAGCAACAACAACAGGAGTTGATGGACGCTCGACGTCAAGTCGAGACTGCCTTGACTGCCTAGACTGAGCAGTCAAAACAACCCTTGACTGCAGTGCTTGACGCTCAACGTCAAAACAAGGCAACTGAGCTGGTTGGCGAACGTCCTGAACGTCAACACGAGACTGCGGCAGCGGCTGAACGTCAACACGAGGCTGCGGCAGCGGCTGAAAGTCAACACGGGACTGCAGCGAGTGAGGATCCAAGTCCTGTGACTGACGTGACAAACTACCGACATCACGTTTCATAACGTCAAAAGGACGAGTAAATGCTCGTTTGGGCGGCTGACGGCCAGAGTCTCGTTTAGCGTAACGGCGACTCGAAAGCGAAGGTTCATCGTGAACCTGCTCAACGTCATAATTCTCCATAAGGGAGGCAAGCTTAGTCTGCATGTCCTGCAGGACAACCCATTTAGGATCAACGGGATTCGGAACGGGCCGAGACGACGGTAACGTCTGTGTTGGCAAAACATTGCCTTTACCGCGACCCTCGGACCCCGTGTTACGCTTGCGTTTAATAGGCGAACAGTCTTCCGACGACTGCAAAGGGTCAGAGCTGTCCCCATGGCTACAGCCAGGACGCTGGACCTGTCCTGAAGGGACTGACTTTCGCTTAAAGGGTCTAGAAACCTTGCGCCAAGGTTTCTTTTGCGAAAAGTCTTCCGATGACGAGGAGAAACTTCGTCTCTCCTGTCTTATGGCAAGGACGTGCTTGTCGAGCAACGTCTGATACCTTTGAGGGAACGTCTGTTCGTTGGTTTACACTCCTCACTCCCTTAGGTCCTACGATATTCCTTCTCCCTGGTGCATGGGAGCCTGAAAGAGGTCTCGGACTAGGCAAGTGACAAGCACGAACAAACGAACCCTCCGCAACACAGCACATGTTTTCTAGCACTCACTTCACTGATATCGTATTTTTCAATAATTTCACATTAGGCATGAATAAAACTGATATCTACCTGAAGCACGCAATTCTCCCTTACATCAAAAGGTTATAATTGCGAAATGAATCGTATAATGTAAGCACATTAGTACAAAATGAAACACACATGCAAAAATCAAAAAAACATATACATATATATCGAATAAAACGGAAATATATAAAGTTAAAAAGGATCAGTGACTGGGGAGGAGACTAAACTCTAGTTCACTAAAGACTACGTTTTCAATCTCTCACCGTACAGTGCCTTGGGACGAGAATAAAAACTAAAAACGTTTTATCCTTTCTCCCCGTACAGAGACTTGGGACGAGAGTAAAAAACTGAATCGAGAACAACGTTACTCGCTCCCAAACTCCTTACTTGGGACGAGAATAAAGATCAGATCGTTCTCTCTTTCTCTCTCTCTCTCCGTCTCTCTCTCTCTCTCTCTCTCTCTCTCTCTCTCTCTCTCTCTCTCTCTCTCTCTTGTCACACACATGAGAATTGCCCACTCACCCTTCGTCAATAAACAGGTTATTTGACCAAAGGAAAAAACTGAAAGGACTAAGAAATTGAAAATTAACAAGTTCCTTTAAATTAGTATTTAAAACACTTCAGTTTGAAAGAAGAATGAACAAAACGTCAAAATCGATTTACTCTTTCAGCAAAGTGAAACCGTGATTCTCTCTTTCTCTATCGTCACGATAGAGCGCAAACTGCGTAGCATAAATAAACCAAACGTTAGTTCATCTTTGAAAAAAACAGCACGAAGACTATTCAAAGAATATCTTTCTTAAAATATTTTCTAAAAAATATTCATTTCATAACTCTAACAGAGCAAATGATTTAAACTTAACGAAAATAAAAGTTGAATGGGCTCAACGTTGTTTAACTTCGGTTTCCAAGTTGGGACCGCCTACATCTCGGACTAGGGGAGGAATAGGTAAAGGCCGCATATAAAAAAAACATAAAATTTATCTTGATGTTTAGTATAAATGGAAAGCTAATCGAAGAGGCCTAATAAAGGCGGGTGAGATATAAAATATATAGAGGAAAATCTATAATTATCAACAATAATTTTTAAACGTGATAAAATAATTACTAAAAGCCTAAAACACACTTCCGTACACTGAGGGAAGGGTCGGCCATCTTTACTCTATGGAAAAACCAGAGATAAAAAAGCAAGGGCAAAACACTTTTACTCTCCTTTCAAAAGCATTTCTTTTGAAGATAGTATTGAATAATCCAACACGGCGAAAGCAATAAAACCAAAACCAAGTACTTCACCAATTCGGTAGAAAACTCGAGGTCATAAAGCGAGTGGAATCGACTTGTCGATGAAACCGACAGAGAAGAACTGGAGCTGTTTACAAGTATATGCGGTATCTGGCCGATAGTCGGCGCTGGTGGGCACACCCGCAACCTTCATGGCGATCGCTCGCAAGTTTTTGGAATCTGTCGAGCCGTCGGAGACGTCAGCTATTATATATTCACCGGCTAAGTTTAATATTTAAAATATCAACATTCTAATGTATTTAAATCTATCATACATATGTTCTTCAATTCAATTTCCATAATGAAAGTCTACAGTTAATCTGTCTTTATACAAAAATTTAATTCATTTAAAAAAAAAAAATTTGAGATTCATAGAACAAACCATTGTATTATATTGGACTGGATTTATGTACCCGAGTCAATCTACCCTAGTTACAATATGAGGTAAAAGTTAGATGAGGTTGAACAGTGTTGATTGAGGACAGCGAAGCAAGGTGCTTGCTTGCTGGGAGGATTGGCAAAGTCTAGTCGATGTGGCTTCATAAATATGCACAACATTAGAATGATAAAAAGAAAATTGTGTACCACAAGCTGCAATATGGCATATAAGAAATTTCACAATTACCGTTCCCGAAGACTTGAAGGCATGATCTATTCACTCAATACAGGTAGTAGGTTGGCCTGGGCACCAGCCGCCCGTTGAGATACTACCGCTAGAGAGTTATGGGGTCCTTTGACTGGCCAGGCAGTACTACATAGGACCCTTCTCTCTGGTTATGGTTCTTTCCCTTTGCCTACACAGACACCGAATAGTCTGGGCTATCCTTTACAGATTCTCCTCTGTCCTCATACACCTGACAACACTGTGATTACTAGACAATTCTTCTTCACCCAAGGGGTTAACTACTCCTCTTGGTAAGGGTGGAAGAGGCTCTTTAGCTCTGGTCAGCAGCTCTTCTAGGAGAAGCACACTCCAAAAGCAAACCATTGTTCTCTAGTCTTGGGTAGTGCCATAGCCTCTCTACCATGGTCTTTCACTGTCTTGAGTTGGAGTTCTCTTGTTTGAGGGTACACTCGGGCACGCTGTTCTGTCTAGTTTCTCTTCCTATTGTTTTGTTAAAGTGTTTATAGTTTATATAGGAGATATTTATTTTAATGTTATTACTCTTCTTATAAACTTTACTTTTCCTTGTTTCCTTTCCGCACTGGGCTATTTTCCCTGTTGGAGCCCCTGGGCTTATAGCATCCTGCTTTTCCAACTAGGGTTGTAGCTTAGCAAGTAATAATAATAATAATAATAAGATGAGATCCAAAATGAAGTTCTTTGGTCATTTGAGGAGCTCTGATTTTGCTGTGAACTATGCTAGTTCATTAAGGCAAAACCCCTGATGTGAACACTTGACTACGACAACGCCCCCTACTTGTGTTCAGAAACAGAAAGGGGTCCTTTTGGTTCTCAGTTTCAAATATCAACGCAATAAAGCAGGAAAACCAAAGAGTGCCCACAGATACAAACAGTTATTGTATTTTCCCTGAGAAAAATGAAGAAGTCTACAAAAAGGAGAGGATAGCAAAATTTAGAGGCCTTCCAGGAAAAACAAAAGAACGGGATTTTTTTACTCAAATCACAAGTTCTTCAAGCAATTTGTATTTCTCAAAATTATATAAACATCAAACCTTTATTGAGATTGAACACCAATCCAACAGGCCACCGAACTCCCAATTTGACCTTAAGCCTAGCCCTTGCAAAGCAGTTGAAAAGGGAAGTGCAACTTAAAGGAAAATCACAATTATTTAAATAATTTCCATTTTTCCCGTAGTTTGTAGCGCTACGGCCAAGTGTCCTAATTTGCTTATTATCGCTCCGACTGTTATCTTGTATAGAATAAAAACGTTTGGAAATGGTTTACGGATCTTAAATATGTTGTGTAAGGGGGGGGGGGGGTCCGGGGGGGCACAGCCCCCTGGGTAAGGATACGGCTTTTAGCATAGGTTAGGTGGGTTTTTTAAGTTAGCTTCTCCCACCAAAATCATTTTTAGAACGACGGCCACAGTTCAGAATATTCCCGTTTTCTACGGGATCTGGCCGTCACCCTACAAAGGGTCCCATTTTTCTTAATCATACAAACCTGAGACCTTTGACAGGACTTTGGCTTCAGGGATTCTGGAAATGGATTTTAAACTTTTACCACAGTAGTAGTCCTAACTGACAAGTGGCAGGTAGGCGTAATTTTCTTCTTACCTTAACCTAGGACTTGCGGGGAGGTTGAGGAGGACGGTGTAATTTGAAGGTCTATATATAAACTGATAAAAAAAATCTGTGACGTGTTCCTAAACGTAATACTAACCTTCGATCTTTAATCCAAGACTCATTCTTAGTAGGAAGGAAATCCCTAAAACCAATCTGAGATTGTCTGTATACGAATACCTGTATATGTATACGTAAGTAATGTATATGTCTATGTATATATTCATATATATAGATATGTTTTATATATACATATAATTTTGCTTATGTATTTATATGGATAAGGCTACCATTATTGATATAAAGAAATTGCATTGAAAGCCAAAACAAAAATATTTACCGGTTATCAGCAATGACCCTTTCTAGCAGGTGTCTAATAAGGTTTGATCTCTGCCCAGGAAACACCTGACAACAACGCAGGTAGCTGGTATGGGAGCGTCATCATTCTATAAGTCTCTATATGTATGTTCGTACGTTTACTGTACCTATAAAATGTAAAGAAACCTCTTTCAATAAATCAGTCCTCTAAAGAAGTATCATGAAACAGGTCAGGACTTAATCTTATATTTCATATTTTCGTTTTCCCTGTGGTTCTTTTGCATCTGAGCATCATGTTTCCCTGTGATTTTTACGCATAGAAATATATATCCTTCAGGTTCATTTAGTGTCAGTAGTTTTCTTGATGGCAGACAGTACTGTATGGTACTCGCCCTTTCCTTCTCAAATGTAAAGGTCGGTCACTGGCCTCAGTCAACTTCTCCACCAGAATAGTCGACTGTAAAGACTGGAAGAACCAGAGCCCCACTGATAAGCTGGCGGTAGCATCTGGAGGGTCCTTGCATTCTGCAATGTGTATGCACTGTTCATTCGAGAGTTGTGAGAACCAACGTTTCTTCCCACTCTAGGAAAAATCCCTTCCTTTACTCCAAGGATAACACAGAGCTCAGGTACAATGTGAGTAAACATCCATACCGAGTACCCAGACACCTCCCTAGTATTATGTTTGCTGATCCAATGTTTCTCCCTGCTTTGGGACAACTGTTGGCACTCACTCAAGAAGGGAGGTTCATGGTACAGCACTGTCTCTCCCACAGGGAGAGAAACAGTAAGAGTCGCACAAGTGACTCCTATCGATCAGTCTTCTTGAACTTGTTCAATGATGCCACCATCTACTCATTCTTATTCTAGAAGTTGCAATGAAATTCTAGTGAATAGCGAAGATGAGGAAGGGTTCTCCCCTTCCTCATCTTGAAATTCATCTTCTCTAGAGTTGTGCAGGCCTATAATGACGCTCCCCAAGGGAAGGAGACTCCAACAGCACAATCCGGGATACGTGCTTAGTGCCTTCCAGGATTGGTAAACACATAAGGAAAGAAGGCCAACGCCCTACCCATCAGACTCGGCGGAGGAACTTTTCTTCCAATGGAGCATCAGCTATGTCCAAGGAAAACCAATTTTCTTAATTTCACGTTGTTTTCATCACTGTATGGCTACACAACTAAGGGACAGAACAGCAACAGGTATGCTGCCTGATAGGAAAAAGTATGTTGGATAATGGCAGGTAGCACAGAAATCTGTCGTACAATTACATTTGAAAGGAAGCCCTGCATATCCTTGGTTTCTTCCATTAATATTCCCTCAAACACAACTCTGCAAGAGCATTTATTCAAGCTGATAGAAGAAAAAAGAAAAGAATAAATTAGCCAGATGAGGACGCCGGGAAGTACTGTACACCTGTACTACTGTATCTGGCGGCCAAAATCAAAGCGAAGGTTGCTTTACCTGTCGAGTGGGTGGAGACTACCTCCCACCCGACAGATAACCATGTTTACTTCGTTAAAGTTTAAGCAGCAATTCCAGCTTTGTTGAAGTCATACTCCTATTATATGACTATGGTTTGTATTCGTGTAAGAAGAAATGACAGGGATTACTGGAGGTACCTGACAGAGGCCTCCTCTTGTGACAGGGACTACTGGAGTTATCTGACCCACCCCTCCTCAAGACCCAAAAGAGTAGTTATTACTTTTTACAATACCTTTCAAGCAATGTGAAGGGCAAAATTACTGGAGGTATCTGACAGGCCTCCTCGAACAACAGGGATTACTGGAGATATCTGAAGAGGCCTCCTTGAATGATACAAATTACTTAAGGATCCACATCTAAATGATACATCCTCGAGCCCCATAAGAGTACAGTAGTTATTATTTCTAACCATATCTTCCAAGTGCTATGAAGTCCCAGAATACGTTATTCACTTCCATGTGCACCCCTGGGGAAAACCCTGCATTTGTATTTAGAAATGAAAGTTTGAGGTTGGACAGCACAATAAAAGAAACAAAAGTGGATTGATCTTTGAAAAGCATTTATCCTACAATTAAAAACCATTGCTTTGGACAAAAGAACAAGTAATATTTCGATAGAGTCCCACCCAACCAATTTCGCATGAAAAAAAACATTTTTTTCATTGTTTTATTGTGTTCTGATGTTATCACCTGACGCAAAAGTCTCGTTTTCCGATTACCACCACCCAACAGTAATTCGGGGCCAGGTGGAGTAATAAAAAGTAATGAATTGCGGAAGAATCTAACGGCAGAAACCAACAAAGCAACAAGAAAACTAACAAAAAAAAATTTCTTGCAAAAATATAAGAAACAACACTTACAAAAGATATCACGGGCCCATTTTCTTCCGAGCCCCATTTTCTATCGAACGTAAACTTGGTAAACTTCTTAAAATACTTGTATCTATGAGTATGTTGGTTAATGAACTATCGAACGTAAACTTGGTAAACTTCTTAAAATACTTGTATCTATGAGTATGTTGGTTAATGAACTAACACTAATTATCCACATTCTGATCTTTGCTCCACCATGGCTGGCTTTGCTCGCAATTAAATATTATCTAACTGCTTCTATGTTCTTGCAAGTAGTACATATTGCGCTACGTGCATCCACCAAGTAAACGAGTACAGTATTCTGCCGTATCCTTAGCTTACAATGAGCCTTAAATCTAAAATGATTTACCTTAATAGTCGGAGTCAGAGTCAGAATACCCAAAATCAGGAGTAAAAACTGGCTCGACGGTTTGAGATGCTCCACTGGGTCCACCATCTACTCATTCTTATTCTAGAAGTTGCAATGAAATTCTAGTGAATAGCAAAGATGAGGAAGGGTTCTCCCGTTCCTCATCTCATCTTGAAGTTCATCTTCTCCAGAGTTGTGCAGGCCTATGATGACACTCTCCAAGGTAAGGAGACTCCAACAGCACAATCCGGGATACGTGCTTAGCGCCTTCCAGGATTGGTAAACACATAAGGAAAGAAGGCCAACGCCCTACCCATCAGACTCAGCGGTGGAACTTTGCCTCCAACGGAGCATCGGCTGTGTCCAAGGCAAACTAATTTTCTTAATTTCACGATGTTTTCATCACTGTATGGCTACACAACTAAGGGAGAGAACAACAACAGGTATGCTGCCTCATAGGAAAGAGTATGTTGGATAATAGCAGGTAACAAAAATCTGTCACACAATTGCATTTAAAAGGAAACCCTGCATATCCTTGGTTTCTTCCATTAATATTCCCTCAAACACAACTCTGCAAGAGCATTTATTCAATCTGATAGAAGAAAAAACCAAAGAATAAATTAGCCAGATGAGGACGCCGAGAAGTACTGTACACCTGTACTATCTGGCGGCAAAAATCAAAGTGAAGGTTGCGTCACTTGTCGAGTGGGTGGAGACTACCTCCCACCCAACAGATAACTATGTTTACTTCGTTAAAGTTTAAGCAGCAGTTCCTGCTTTGTTGAAGTCATACTCCTATTATATGACTATGGTTTGTAATCGTGTAAGAAGAAATGACAGGGATTACTGGAGGTACCTGACGGAGGCCTCCTCTTGTGACAGGGACTACTGGAGTTATCTGACCCACCCCTCCTCAAGACCCAAAAGAGTAGTTATTACTTTTTACAATACCTTCCAAGCAATGTGAAGGGCAAAATTACTGGAGGTACCTGACGGAGGCCTCCTCGAATAACAGGGATTACTGGAGATACTGTATCTGAAGAGGCCTCCTTGAATGATACAAATTACTCAAGGATACACATCTAAATGACCCACTCTCTAGTCCCATAAGAGTACAGTAGTTATTATTTCTAACCATATCTTCCAAGTGCTATGAAGTCCCAGAATACGTTATTCAAAACACCCGCAATAACCTTCCCAGAATTTGGAATTCTAGGCAGGGCCTATTAATATGCCATAGAAGACCATGGTGCTGTGACCTTTGAGGACATGCACTCCCCATGTGCAGCCCTGGGGAAAACCTTGCAGTTGTATTTAGAAATGAAAGTTTGAGGTTGGGCAGCACAATGGAAGAAACAACACTGGATTGATCTTTGAAAAGCATTTATCCTACAATGAAAAACCATTGCTTTGGAAAAAAGAACAGGTAATATTTCGATAGAGTCTCACCCAATCAATTTTGCATGAAAAACCCATTGTTTCCGTTGTTTTATTGTCTTCTGATATTATTACCTTCCGCAAAAGTATTGTTTTCCAATTATCACCACCCAACAGTAATTCGGGGCCAGGAGGGGTAATAAAAAGTAATGAATTGCGGAAAAAAACTAACGGCAGAAACCAACAAAGCAACAAGAAAACTAACAAAAAAAATTTTCTTGCAAAAATATAAGAAACAACACTTACGAAAGATATCACGAGCCCATTATCTTCCGAGCCCCATTTTCTATCAAACGTAAACTTGGTAAACTTCTCAAAATACTTGTATCTATGAGTATGTTGGTTAATGAACTAACACTAATTATTTGCATACTGATCTCTGCTTCTCCGTGGCTCGCTTCACTCGCAATTAAACATTACATCACCGCTTCTATGTTCTTGCAAGCGGTACATATTGCGCTACAAGCGTCCGTCAAGTGGGCGAGTATCTTGCCGAATCCTTAGTTTACAATGAGCCTTAAATCTATAATGATTTACCTTAATAGTCAGCGTCAGAATACCCAAAATCAGGAGTAAAAACTGGCTCGACGGTTGAGATGCTCCACTGGATTCTGCTTGTTCGGTAAGGCCACTAGGTCCCGGTTGTGAGATATGGCCACTCGGTACTGGTTCGGTGTTATCGCCACTCAGTCCTGAGTTGGTTGTATGGACAACTGGCAGATGCAATTTACCAGCAGTAAGAAAGAACTGGTGCAGCAACTATTTGTAATTAGACACAGATTTTATAAATATATGGTGAGAGATATTTTTCTTATAGTACTGTACTCTCTCAGAACACAAGACATGAGAATATACGAGCTGATGTCCATCCATAACCGTCCATCCCTCCATAACCGTCCAATGTTCTGGGTATGGATTTCTAGATTTTGAGGGTCCACAAAGTCTTTATCATGGCTTATCGTCAAGGGCTGGTACCCGTATTCACTAATACTGTACTTTTGTATGAAGCCAACTTGTCACTTACTACAGTATAATGCTACCAAACCATGTACACTTTTGAATAAGAGGTATTAATGTTGCAGCGTCTCTATGTGAATTTTCAATTAGTGGCAATGCAAAAAAAATCTCTTAGAGACACACTCTATTCCATCAAAACCCAACAAACCAGGAATTTCTCAACCACATTCGTATTTCAACTTACCAAACTTTGACTCGTCTGTTTCAACAAAATGTCCGGCCGTCCAATTGGTGGCTGGTTATCAGCAAAATATTCAGTTACCTTGGAACAATGGCTTCTCCAATTAACACTGGCTTCAGGACCCAAATTTAGATTGCTGATAACATCTAAGAGAGTAAAACATTTCTGTAACCACAGGTTCACGAAAAGGATGAACTTCCACGGTTTGAAATGAGACCTATCCAAAAAAGTATTCTTATAATCACCCACAGAGAATGTACACTGGATACGTTTTTTACTCATCGGTTTTCTAACCTTACTGTGACACTGCCAATAACGACGGTCAGGTCGCAATGGATACGGTTTGTAACACTTGGGACAAGTTATTTTTGAAGGAAACTCACCATGATTACGTAAGAATTTGACCGGTTCTTCGTTATTTAAAAAAAATAATCTAATAGCTTCTTGTGGGGTAAATTTACAACTTGTACAAAGGGTCGCCTTAACTGAGCTAAAAGACCCGGTCAAGCAGTCACCCCGAGGCCAAAAATAAGAGGGCTACCACGGAGATGCATGAACATCGTTTTCTATCAAGGACCAATCAAATGGTGTAATTATAATGTATTTAGGTTCTGATTGGCCAACTCGTATTACAGATCAAGCAAAACGGGAGAGAAAAGTCAATTCTTTTTCTCACGCACGTGCAGTAAAGGATAAACACATCGAGTCAAAATCCCGCCAAAATCTAAAACCCAATAGTAATACATTAACCCTTTTACCCGCAAAGGACGTACTGGTACGTTTCACAAAACTCATCCCTTTACCCCCATGGACGTACCGGTACGTTCTTGCAAAAAACTGCTATTTAAATTTTTTTTTGCATATTTTTGATAATTTTTTGAGAAACTTCAGGCATTTTCCAAGAGAATGAGACCAACCTGACCTCTCTGTGACAAAAATTAAGGTTGTTAGAGCAATTTAAAAAAATATATACTGCAAAATGTGCTTGAAAAAAAATAACCCCTGGGGGTTAAGGGTTGGAAATTCCAAATTGCCTGGGGGTAAAAGGGTTAAGAAACACTACAGAGTTTCCACTGGAGAACCGAGATCAGTGGCTGGAGTTACTGCGGATTTGGGCGAAAATTATCCCAGTGCGCAAAGGGGCGGAGCTTAATAGAATAGGAACGAATATACAAAGTAACAGGAGCTACTCTCTGCGTCACTGTAAAGATAAACATGAAACTTTTTTTCCTCTTATTACATATTTGCGTCGATAAGGTATTGATAATTGTTTTTACACGGGTTTTATCAGACAAAAATATCAATAACAACAAAGCCGCTGGGTGGGATTCTATCGAAATATTACCAAAGAACAAATATACCAATAGTATAAGATATACAGGAACCAATATAGTTTACCCACATTAAATTGAGCGAGCCGCAACCCTGAAATTAAGGAAGAAGTTACTAAGTAATATCTTTATTTCATGATTCTGGAGAGTAATAGCTTTATTGTATAAAATTACTGAAAACACAAGTACCACATTTTATAACTTTGCATTATAACTGTTAAGACAAGTTAGGATTATTGTATTACATTAGGTATTTATTTACGACAAAATAAGTGTCATTTTCGAAGGTAACATGCGTTTTTCTATAGGGAATAGTTGGATTTTACTAGTCTACCCCATCCATAAGTATAATAAAACTGGGTTTTTTATTCGTCTTGGACACACAGCCTAAACTGTGGCTTCTGCTAACCTCTGACAACATAATACATGATTCTGTTCCTGGCCAATTGCCTTTGGGGTCACTCGTGGACATGTCATACAGTGAACCCTCGTTTATCGCGGTAGATAGGTTCCAGACCCGGCCGCAATAGGTGAAAATCCGCGAAGTAGTGACACCATATTTACCTATTTATTTAACATGTATATTCAGACTTTTAAAACCTTCCCTTGTACGTAGTACTGTTAACAAACTACCCTTTGATGTACAGAACACTTAATGCATGTACTACAGTACCCTTAACTAAAACAGGCACAAATATTAAAGGCGATTTTATATCATGCGTTTCCTAAACACGCTAAAAAGCACGATAAAAAATGGCAACCATTGTTTTGTTTACGTTCATCTCTGATCATAATGAAGAAACAAACTCATTTAGTGTACACATATATGTATAGGTTAGTTTTTGCATCGATTATATTGATTATACAGCATGTTGATTTTGTTATTACCAATGTTTTTCTTAATTTTTCTTAGGACTTCCAAATGAAATGTTTTTCTTTATGACGCCGCCTGAAACGACGGCGTCATAAAGTACTGTACGCTCAGTAAACAACCACGCTCAGAACAAAGAAGGCATTTAACGCGCATGATGAAAGTGATAAATAATGATATTTACAGTAAAAGCATTTACAAAATATGTTATTACAAATATAATTTACCGTATCTATATAAAATCATACAGTACATACTGTACATAGCAAAGCAGGAAGACAATTTACGAGAGAGAGAGAGAGAGAGAGAGAGAGAGAGAGAGAGAGAGAGAGAGAGAGAGAGAGAGAGAGAGAGAGAGAGAGAGAGATTGTTTTACGTACGTAAATGTAAATTTTAAACAAAAAAAATATGATAGGTTACAACATGTAAACTTTTAAAACCTTCCCTTTAACTTAATGCATACAGTACTAAACTATAAAAAAGGCACAAATATTAAAATGTTAGAATATTAAAGTAAAAAATAAAGATTGTTACTGTACTCACCACGAAAGAAGTTCAAGAAAAACTTGAATGATGATGGCGATGAATTTGCTGCACAGTAGAAATGATGATGATGAAGCTGATGATGTCTTCTACTGTGCAGCCAATGATAGTATTTTACGTCTCTTCAGACGGAGGTGTCTTTTCCTGGGACCCCTCTTCAACTTCTTCAATTTCTTCCGAAGGCGTACTAGCAGGAGGAACTGGCTCTTTTTTGCGAGGCTGGAAGAACATTGTGATCGGAAGTTGCTGCCGCTACTTCTTTTTTTGCTCTAAGAGCATCCTGTAGGGAGTCATGATGTCATCAACCTTGTTGGAGAATTGCATAGACCGAACCATATCCTCGTCCCACTCTTGCAACATTTCTTTCGCCTCCTTGATATGGTTGCAGAACTTGGCAAGCCGTTCTAGTGTTAAGCCCGTTTCTTCGACATTTTCTTGGGTCTCTTCCTGGGTTTCACTCTCTTCTTCGCTTGCCGATTTCGTCAGGTCTTCTAGGTCTGCGTCAGTTAGCGGCTGGGAATGGCAGTCCAACAACTCGTCGACGTCTTCAGTCGTCATGTCGCCAAACCCGTCACCTCCAATTATGGCAGCCAACTGCACAGATTTCCGTATTGCAGAGTGTTGAATCTCAGCAGGTGTAAATCCCTCGTCATCGTAAACAATCTGGGGCCACAACTTCTTCCAGCTCGCATTCACGGTTGCAGGTTTCATCTCTTGCAGTGCCTTCTGAATATTCTTCAGGCACGTGGCTATGGTGTACTGCCGCCAGTACGCCTTCAAGTTAAAATCTTCATCCTCATCATCTTGGGCAGCATCCGCACACGCAACGAGGTCCGCCAAGGTATTCTTCGTGTAGAGGGCCTTGAACGCCCTGATAACCCCCTGGTCCATCGGTTGAATTAATGACGTGGTGTTGGGTGGCAGGAACTCAACCTGAACGCCCTTACGCGACAGGTCAGTTGCGTGTCCACCAGCGTTATCCATAAGGAGAAGGATCTTGAATGGCAAGCCCTTCTCTACGAGATATTCATTGACTTGCGGGATGAAACACTGGTGGAACCAGTTGGAGGTCAGCATCTTTGTAATCCATGCTTTTTGATTATGCATCCAGTACACGGGAAGGAGATTCTTATTCTTATTTTTCAAAGCGCGAGGATTTTTCAACTTATAAATAAGCCCCGGCTTTAGCAAAAATCCAGCAGCATTGCCACACATCACGAGGGTAACGCGATCCTTGAATGCTTTAAGGGGATCGGCCGCCTAAAAAACCGAAAAAATATGAAACATATTTGATTTGCTGAAAAAAATTCTATGGCTTCTTAGAGCCTTCAAGAATGTGTGCACGAAGTATTATGCTAAAATTCGCCTTACTTTTCTAGTTATGGCCTGAAATGTAACAATAACTTTATACACAGAAAACACCAGTAGCGCAAATTATTTAGTCTGGTATAGTTTTTGTGATATATGTTACAAAAACTTCCTTTGAAATGAAATATATAATGTCAATAATATCCTAATTGGCACCTTTCTGGTTATAACTAGACAAGACAAAACACCCATCATGAGTCATGAGGCTCAGTTGCCTATAAATCTTCACGTAATAAGGTCGCATTTTTTCATGCTCGCTAGCCTTGACTGAACTCTGTTTTTTTCTGCGGTGTTTTTAGTTTTTCACCATGCCTAAAAGGCGCAAGAGTTCACTTCATGCTTCTAGAATGCGGAAACGCCAATTTGATATAGCCATCGAAGAAGTAGAACAGAGAATTCAAGAAACTAATGCCATAGAGGGGAATGAAGCGACAACGAGAGAGAGAGGGGCCGCGCAGCAAATGGCGCACGCTAACATCACTGCTGGCCAGAGACCAACCACATCCACCCCTAATCGTCTCTCTATTCGTTCATCACTGCTAAAGGGCAAAGATATTTTAGAAGAAGAATGTAGTGGATCGGAGGCTGATATTATCAACGATAGTGAAAATAAAATGATAATAATAAGTGAAGCAAGACTTGAAAAATTACTTGAATCACAAATACCGAATTGTAGATGCAAAGTAATTCCGAGGATCCATTTGGCAAGGGATGGATTTGAGACACTAATAAAAAAGATATGCCCTAAATGCAGAGGGAAAATTATTTCAGTACTATGATACCCTAGAGTAATACCTTATAACAAGATCAGATAAGGGGGGACCAGGAGCCTAAAATTTATAATAATATGTCTTAGGCACAAAGATAATCAATTGATTAATATTTCTATTCATAATACTTTTGCATTAAAGCAATAGACATTAAAAATAAGATTTGAAATACAGTTAATACTCAAAAAAAAAAAAAAAACATAAAATTAATGGTAACAGTCTTTTACTTTTTTTTATGTACCTAAAACTTCGAAGGCCCGTTTCTCAAAACATAAGTTTTTCACCTTCAAAATGTATCTCCTCCCTTAGTATTGGACCAATCTTAATGTAATTTCATATATAATATGGGGAAACATGGTAGATTAAAAAAAAGCCGGGGATTTTTAATATTTTGAGTTTCTGATTTTTGGCAAATTTTTTCCTGTAATTTTTCCGGGAAAATTTCATAAAAAAAAAAAAAAATTCATATCTTGAAAAATAATTGAAAAATAAAAAATCCCCTGCTTTAAATCGAAGATCCATATGTGTTTTATACATGGTTCAAATCTCATCCCTTAAAACCAAAAATCAAAGGAGGAGATGCATTTTGAAAATGGCCATTTTTAGCCGAAAAAAGCTCTGGCGTCACAAAACCTAAGGTCACTGAACAAAAAAAATTCCCCAAAAGTTCCACACAATATCCTTTAACAAACCCCCTATATATCAACAACCTGTCGTTAAAAAAGTCGGAAACCGGCAGATCCCCTTAAAGCCAGAGGCATTGGCTTCCTCTTTGAACAGGAAAGTTCGCGACGGCATTCTCTTCCAAAACAAGCCGATCTCATACATATTAAAGACTTGTTCCGGCTTGTATCCACCTTCGGCGATAATATTCTTGAACGTCTGGTTCACGTAAGTTTCAGCAGCGGCAGTGTCAGCCGAAGCAGCCTCGCCATGCAGGGAAACGCTTTTCAGGGCGAAGCGTTTCTGAAACCTCGCGAACCATCCTTTGCTGGCGGAAAAACGTTGTTTCTGAGGCTGGGAATCAGTGGATGTCCCTGGTTGAGGTTCATCTGCATCATCATCTTCTTCAGCATGGTTGCCGTCGTCGTCTTGAGGTTCCTTTGCAGCAAAATTCTCATACAAGCTCAAAGCCTTTGTTCGGATGGTGTTCGTATCCAAGGCTATGTTCTTCTTCCAGCAGTCGGTAATCCACACAGCTAAAGCACCTTCCATGCGTACGATCGTTTTATTACGCATGGTAACGACTCGCTTCGCTGATCTGCTAAAGGTGATTGCAGCCGTCTTTCTAATGTTTGCCTTGTCCTTCTTGATATAGCGAATGGTGGATTCGTTGATTCCAAAATGGCGGGCTGCGGACGCAAAACTTCTACCGTCTTTCAACATATCGAGAAGCGTCACCTTCTCAGCAATCGTCATCATCCTTCGGTGGCGTTTAGACTCACTACCAGCCTTAGTAGAAGCAGAACGCTTAGGAGCCATTGTACAGTAGGATTTAACAGAAAGTTTAACAAAAAGTTCAACTTAAAACAGTCGCACACAGCACAGATTAAAGTTCACAAACTTAAGAACGTCTACTCAGCGATACGGCGTAAGAGAAAGTGGCCGCGAGAACCTAGATGCTGCGGGTTGGAGATGCGGGCAAAACACCAATCACAGGCTAGATAACAAAACTTGAGTTCTGATTCGTCATCTATCAGCGCTTGAACCAATCACAACTCGTCTTATATGATGCGTAGGTTACCAATTCAAAGTACAAGATACCCCGCGTATACTGTACGTACAGTATTAATAATAATAATAATAATAAATAATGATAATAATACAGTAATAATAATAATAATAATGATAATAATAATAACAATAATAATTTTATTAACAACAACAACAATAATAATAATAATAACAATAATAATAATAGCTTTACGTATGCTATTTTATGCTTTTGTTGTAGGATGTGTGTCTCTCTCTCTCTCTCTCTCTCTCTCTCTCTCTCTCTCTCTCTCTATCTCTCTCTCTCTCTCGTACGCTTATTCGAAATGAGATTTTTGCAACAAAGAATATTATTGGATGCAGTACTACGTACGTATACATACAAAATATTCATGGAAAAGAAGCACATCCATTACATTTGTAGTACAGTAGTAGCCATCAGCAGCCTTACACCATTCTAATATGGTATGACTGCATCTGATTTGCGTTTCATGTTCGATTTAATTTTACTACGTACTGTATACAGTACTGAATTATCGTATGATCACATTCTCTTTTCGTGTTTTATTTCTTTCTGTGCTGAATTATATATCATATGTAATGCAATGAACAATAAGTAAGAGCAGATATTACTAATTACAGTATTAATGGAATTACAGGTAACGAAATATCGTATTTGTGGTCTTCAGATATCGCGGTATTTTCGAAATTTCCGGAAAATCCGCGATATGTATATATATATAGGTTATGGAAAAAACCCGCGAAGTGGCGAATCCGCGATGGTCGAACCGCGAAATAGCGAGTGTTCACTTAGGGTCCTAGGAGTAAAGTTTTACTGTATTACAGATTCCGATTTCGGACAGGAAATACATATTTTCCTGTAGTAAATGATGTGATTTGACCGAATATGACCTCCATTTCAACCGCAAACAAAAAGAACAGCCAATTCGACTAACTTTAAGTAGCCAAACTGGTTGCTGTTATTACGGATGAAATGAAGGTGAAAACCGGTTAAATCACGTTATTTTCTACAGGAAAATATATTTTCTGTTAAAATGTTTAAATATAATGACTTTTTTATAAATATTCTGTTAAAATGGTTAAATATAATGTCTTGTTCAAATTCTGTGTCACTTCACTCACGTATGTACTGCGAACGCTAACATTAGCAACGTTACCAATGTTACACAGAGTTACCAACATTACGATGTCATTGCTAACGTTAGCAATGGTACGGTAATATTAGCATGTGTATTTTAAATCATTTTTCCATATACCCTTTACACAATAGGCCTATATGAAAAGGTACTAACAAACCCATCTAACCTAACCTAGAAGTTCATAACATTAGCAACACTATATATAATGGTTCTTGTTCCGCCATTGGCTCGCTAACGCTCGCAGGAAAATAAAACATCAAACTCGTATGTACTGGCAAGCGGTAATGTTGATGCGCACGCTAACATTAGCAATGTTACTCTAACATACAATGTTACGATAACATTAGCAACGTTAATATAATGGTTCTTAAAATATAATGACTTGTTCAAATTCCGTGTTACTTCACTCACGTACAGTACGTACTGCGAACGTTAACATTAGCAACGTTACCAATGTTACACAGACTCACCAACGTTACGATGGCATAGATAACGGCAATGTTACGGTAATATTATCCTGTTTATTTTAAAGCATTTTTCCATATACCCTTTACACAATATATAAAAAGGTAAAAAAAGGGTACAGAACCTAACAAGATCTAAAAACATGATATTTTGATTATAAAATAAATTTTTGAATATACTTACCCGGTGAATATATAATAGCTGACGTCTCCGACGGCTCGACAGATTCCAAAAACTCGCGAGCGATCGCCGTGAAGGTTGCGGGTGTGCCCACCAGCGCCGACTATCGGCCAGATACCGCATATACTTGTAAACAGCTCCAGTTCTTCTCAGTCCGCTGGGTCTCTATCGGGGAGGAAGGGAGGGCCTTTAATTTATATATTCACCGGGTAAGTATATTCAAAAATTTATTTTATAATCAAAATATCATTTTTAAATATTAAACTTAGCCGGTGAATATATAATAGCTGATTCACACCCATGGTGGTGGGTAGAGACCAGTATTAATACAATAAAGGCGTATAAGCTCAAGAGTTTTTGACAACTATTCAAAAAACAGACTTAAGTATAGGTACCTGGTAAGGAAGCTGACTCTGATAATTACTCTGCCTCATTAGTCCGCTATCCTCACGAAGCCCAGCCATCCTCTTAGGATGCTGAAAGACTCCCAGGAGCTGCTATATCCAGGGTGAACACCCCTATAACAGGACCTCATCAATACCCTTAATCTGGGCGCTCTCAAGAAACAATATTTTGACCACCCGCCAAATCAAAAAGATTGCGAAAGACTTCTTAGTCTCCCGTACAACCCAAAATAAGATTAAAAATTTCAAGAGTAGATTAAAAGGATATTGGGATTAAGGGAATGTAGTGGTAGAGCCTTCACCCACTACTGCACTCGCTGCTACGAATGGTCCCAGTGTGTAGCAGTCCTCATAAAGAGTCTGGACATCTTTCAAGTAATATGAAACGAAAACCGACTTGCCTCTCCAAAAGGTCGCGTCCATGATACTTTTAATGGATCTATTTTGCTTAAACGCTACAGAAGTTGCTATCGCTCTAACTTCATGAGACTTGACTTTAAGTAAATTATGATCCTTCTCACTTAATTGAGAGTGTGCCTCCCGAATCAAAAGTCTAATAAAATAAGACCACGCATTCTTAGACATGGGCAAAGAGGGCTTTTTAACGGAGCACCATAAAGCCTCTGAACAACATCGTCGCGGTTTAGTTCTGGATAAACAAAATTTAAGAGCTCTAACGGGGCACAGCACTCTTTCAACTTCATTCCCCACAATCTCAGAAAGACTGGGGATTTCAAATGATTTAGGCCAAGGACGAGACGGAAGTTCATTCTTGGCCAAAAAACCAAGTTGAAGAGCGCCTACTGCTTTATTAGCGGAGAAGCCGATGTTCTTGCTAAAAGCATGTATCTCACTAACCCTTTTAGCCGAAGCCAAGCTCACCAAAAAAAGTGTCTTGAGGGTAAGATCCTTCAGGGAGGCTGAATCTAATGGTTCAAACCTGTCTGACATAAGGAACTGTAGGACCACGTCCAAGTTCCAAGCAGGAGTCGAAATATGACGCTCCTTGGAAGTCTCAAAAGACTTAAGCAGGTCTTGGAGATCTTTGTTATTAGAAAGATCCAAACCCTTATGCCTGAAAACAGAAGCTAACATGCTTCTGTAGCCTTTAATGGTGGATGCAGAGAGGGAGCGACCGTTTCTCAGATAAGCCAGAAAATCCAACACGGCGAAAGCAATAAAACCAAAACCAAGGACTTCACCAATTCGGTCGAAAACTCGAGGTCATAAAGCGAGCGGAACCAACTTGTCGACAAGACCGACAGAGAAGAACTGGAGATATTGACAAGTATATGCGGTATCTGGCCGATAGTCGGCGCTGGTGGGCACACCCGCAACCTTCACGGCGATCGCTCGCGAGTTTTTGGAATCTATCGAGCCGTTGGAGACGTCAGCTATTATATATTCACCGGCTAAGTTTAATATTTAAAAATTAAAATTAAAGAGATGAATGACTTACCTTTCGTGAATGTCCTTCTCGTAACATAAGAAGGAACGGCACTTGGGGCATTATAAACGTTGAGGTATTACATTGTGTGCTTTAAGGAAATTATAAACATTGGATGTCATATCAAAAAATCACCGTGAAATTTAGCAAATGCTTTTAGGTATGGAATACTGCAGTCGCTACAAGTTTCTATAACTTCCTCCATCACAAAATAAGAAAAAAAAAAGCTCACTTGAAATAACGAACACCTGACTAGGACAAAGGTTTCCACGGAAAAGGATTTGGTGGAAGGGGTATGAATACACCACTTGAAGAGATAAGGGAAGGGGGTAGAGAAATATTAACCCCCACCCCTGTGCAAACTTTCCATACGTATGGGTTCGTGATGCATTAACAGGAAAACAACGGAGTCTAGAGGGTAAGCATGAATGAACTAGAATGGGAAACTTGTCCAGAGCAAGTATTTATGTGAAATCGGGGTGTGACAAGGTAATAACAAAATGAATAAAAGTAATATAGGAAGATAAAATGGAATGTATGATAAATAATATTTAATGGGAATATGATATGGGGTGATCTTATAAGGTATCGGATAATAAAACGTGTAATACTGGGGTCAATCGTAATATGTATACGAGGGTATTACATAAAAGGAATAGTACAGTATAGTTGAACTGGATCAAGTAATATGCTTGAATAAAGTGGGTGAAGAATACAAATAGTTACATTTCACGGTTAGAGAAGAAGAAATCCTATCGGTGAAAGAGGAGTCTCTGCGCAGGGAGGCGGGATTTTTGCGCAGAAGGTCAAACCTGCTGTGTACAAACGAACGAACGAGAGCGACTACAAACGACAAGTAGAATGACAAAAAATAAATGAAAAACACTGCTAATGTTAGAATGTTACGCTAACATTGCCGAAGATCTACATCACACGTTGGCAGTTCTGGTTACCGTATTTTTTCATGAGACATAGCCTTTGCAACGGCGCCTCCAAAGTTTATCCAGTTACTGTATACTGTTTTGTCTTTTCCTCCGTTTATTATACACCCAAGAAAGTAATGTATAGAAGAAAAGGCTTGTTTTACCATTATATATCGTATCCCCAGTATGTTTTCCCCACCCAAAACCCCGAGTTCCCACTGGGGGTCCCCCATTATCGTAGGATATAGATATATATATTTCTGAAATTATTCATTTGCGTCGTTTCCCCAGTATGATTTCCCCACCCAAAACCCCGAGTTCCCACTGGGGGTCCCCCATTATCGTAGGATAAAGATATATATATATATATATATATATATATATATATATATATATATATATATATATATATATATATATATATATATATATATATATAATTTTCAGAAACTATTCATTTGCAATGAGAATGAGTGTCATTTTCGAAGAGCGGAATTTTTGCTATAGAAAAGAGTAGGTTACATTTCCCTGTAATACAGTAAAATAATACCGTCCAGGGTTAGGTCTAGTTCTTGTTGGAAAATTAAAACAGATGATAAAAAGATGGCTTGCTGGAATTTCACTCCTGGAAATTAATGAGTCAAGATATGAGAATATGAGGATAAAGTAATGTAAAGGAGTAGCCTAGTGAAGCAAGTTCGAGATCCAGTGATGGGGGTTGGGGACTGGGGTATGAGCATAAATGAATCACTCATCCATTCATCATGAATGACTGAGAGTGGCCGACCCAGAAATACGGTGGGATGAATAAGGTTGAAAGAAGAATACTAAAATTTGATTAGATCTAATATTTAATCTTATATCATATTTATAGGGGAGTACATTGGCTCCAAGAAGGGGCCAGATATCCTACTAAATTGGAAGAAGGAGAAGAGTAGCTAGTGGCCGACATCATAATCATCTTATTCCTACATTATTTCTATCTTAGTGTCGATGAAAAGGCAAATAACTCCACCCAACAAATGAATTGATGCCACCAGACCCAAAAGAGTATCATAACTGAACCCCAGAAATCGTCCCATAAAATTAAATTACGAATTAGTGAAGCCGGTAAGCAGCACTCGAAAAATGTCGACCATGACATCTGAAACCTGAAAGCTATATCGTAATAACCTAAAAAAAACCAAATTTATTGTATTTTAGCTTTTGATAACTACTATTTAAAGCACAAATACATAAATAATTAGTAACTATGCAATTTACTTACAGAACAACAGTAACACACGAAACAAGGGGTATTTTGCAACAGCAATTCATAAATTGCATCACTAACAACACAATAAACGCATACTATCACATGTAAACAATCAGATTCTTGTATTTGCCAGATGTATGATAATTGAATTAATTAATTCTCTTAATTTGTCTCTAATTGCAGTATTATTTTGCCAAATTATACGGAACATAACAAATTTAGTTTATAAATAAATTAATAAAAGGATTACCCCTCAAAATTAAACGGTCCTCAGTCTTATATTTCGTGCAAAAAAAATAGATATATAATTTTATGCCAAATGATAATTCAGACAGGGAATTTCTTGTGTCCGATTCAAGTCACAGATTTATTTGGTTGCATGCATTATCATATCTGATTAAGGTAATTGCTTTGCAAGGACATTAAAAAGGTCTTAGTTATACATTAAAGATCTAAAAAAAGGGCATTTATCCTTGAAATAGAAGAAAATCTGACGTTTCTGAAGTCGAAGCCAGTATCGTTGATATATCGGAATTTATTGGGTACGAAGGCAATGATGCAACAACTAGTTGCTATCTTCATTGTAAGGTTTATTATTATTATTATTATTATTATTATTATTATTATTATTATTATTATTATTATCATTATTATTATTATTATTATTATTATTATTATTATTATTATTATTATTATCACAAACTAAGTTACAATCCTTGTTGGAAAAGCAATTGCTGTAAGGCCTTAAATTCTACCAAAGGTAGTTGAAAACTAGAGACCAGAAACTTAAAACACCGACAGCATTGGTTTGAATTTGTGATAATGATTGAAATGTAATTATCAGAGTAGGACACAAGAATTCAGCAAGACAATGACAATATCAGAGATGCATTAAAATGAACCTTGGTAAAGGAATTATATGGAAATAAAACCAAAATTAAAATTCACAAATGCAATTTTAGCCTTCTGGAAGAGTTGTGAACGTAATAAAAACTGTCTAAGCAAAAATCTGGCAGTGATTTTAGCCTTCTGGAAGCGTTGTAAACGTTATAGAGGCTTTCTGAACACAGATCTGAGTGATTTCATCTTTCTTGAAGCGTCGTAAACGTTATAGAGGCTTTCTGAACACAGATCTGCCAGTGATTTTACCCTTCTGAAGGCGTAAACGTTATAGAGGCTTTCTGAACACAGATCTGCCAGTGGTTTTACCTTTCTGAAGGCGTAAACGTTATAGGGGCTTTCTGAACACAGATCTGACAGTGATTTTATCCTTCTGGAAGCAATGTAAACGTTATAGAGGCTTTCTGAACACAGATCTGACAGTGATTTTATCCTTCTGGAAGCGTTGTAAACGTTATAGAGGCTTTCTGAACACAGATCTGACAGTGATTTTATCCTTCTAGAAGCGTTGTAAACGTTATAGAGGCTTTCTGAACACAGATCTGACAGTGATTTTATCCTTCTAGAAGCGTTGTAAACGTTATAGAGACTTTCTGAACACAGAACTGACAGTGATTTTATCCTTCTGGAAGCGTTGTAAACGTTATAGAGGCTTTCTGAACACAGATATGACAGTGCTTTTAGCCTTCTCAAAGCGTTGTAAATGTTATAGAGACTTTCTGAACACAGATCTGACAGTGATTTTATCCTTCTGGAAGCGTTGTAAACGTTATAGAGGCTTTCTGAACACAGATATGACAGTGCTTTTAGCCTTCTCAAAGCGTTGTAAATGTTATAGACTTTCTGAACACAGATCTGACAGTGATTTTAGCCTTCTGGAACCGTCATAAACGTTGTAGAGACTTTCTAAACACAGATTTGACAGTAATTTTAGCCTTCTGGAACCATCATAAACGTTATAGAGGCTTTCTAAACACAGATTTGACAGTAATTTTAGCCTTATGGAACCGTCATAAACGTTATAGAGGCTTTCTAAACACAGATTTGACAGTGATTTTAGCCTTCTGGAACCGTCATAAACGTTGTAGAGACTTTCTAAACACAGATTTGACAGTAATTTTAGCCTTCTGGAACCATCATAAACGTTATAGAGGCTTTCTAAACACAGATTTGACAATAATTTTAGCCTTATGGAACCGTCATAAACGTTATAGAGGCTTTCTAAACACAGATTTGACAGTGATTTTAGCCTTCTGGAACCGTCATAAACGTTGTAGAGACTTTCTAAACACAGATTTGACAGTAATTTTAGCCTTCTGGAACCATCATAAACGTTATAGAGGCTTTCTAAACACAGATTTGACAGTAATTTTAGCCTTATGGAACCGTCATAAACGTTATAGAGGCTTTCTAAACACAGATTTGACAGTAATTTTAGCCTTATGGAACCGTCATAAACGTTATAGAGGCTTTCTAAACACAGATTTGACAGTGATTTTAGCCTTCTGGAACCGTCATAAACGTTGTAGAGACTTTCTAAACACAGATTTGACAGTAATTTTAGCCTTCTGGAACCATCATAAACGTTATAGAGGCTTTCTAAACACAGATTTGACAGTAATTTTAGCCTTATGGAACCGTCATAAACGTTATAGAGGCTTTCTAAACACAGATTTGACAGTAATTTTAGCCTTATGGAACCGTCATAAACGTTATAGAGGCTTTCTAAACACAGATTTGACAGTGATTTTAGCCTTCTGGAACCGTCATAAACGTTGTAGAGACTTTCTAAACACAGATTTGACAGTAATTTTAGCCTTCTGGAACCGTCATAAACGTTATAGAGGCTTTCTGAACACAGATCTGACAGTGATTTCATCCTT
>NC_090764.1:4964455-4979455 GCF_036898095.1 Palaemon carinicauda
CACAGAGGACAAACGCTACGGCGCCGATGTCTACAGTTTCTACCTGCAGGAGGAGGACATGCAGTACGATATCATGACCAACGGGCCTGTTGAGGCGGCCTTCACAGTGTACGAAGACTTCCTCACTTACAAGTCTGGGGTCTACCGGCATGTCGAGGGAGGCTCCCTGGGAGGTCATGCCATTCGCATCATTGGATGGGGTGTTGAGAATAACGACCCTTACTGGTTGATTGCTAACTCCTGGAACTACGACTGGGGTGATAAGGGGCTCTTCAAAATTCTCAGAGGCAGTGATGAATGTGGCATTGAGGGCAATGTCGTTACTGGAACACCAAAATAATTGGATGGAAATTATTCATCTCTTTCTTTATTGGTTTTCTTAATTCTACATAAGGTGATTATGTAATAAAGATACTAACACTTAAAGGGCATTTTACTTCCCTGTGAATTATTCTTTAGTCAGAGAGGGTAAGGATTAAGTATTGGAATTACTATTTAGAAGCAATTCAAAGACTGAATAGGCTATGAAAGACAATCTGTAATAAACGGTACACCTCTAAGCTATCCTTACGAAGCAAATGGTGTTTGCCTGTATCGTTACAAAAACAAACTCTGTTCTAGAACAATGCTTCACACGTATTTCAGTTCACTTCATGCTATGCGCTGTACTGATTACTCAAGGATCTTTACAGTGTTATTTTGGCTCCTAACGTCACTTGCTTTACGTACGTCCCTAACTGTTCTTGCATTACATCCTTCACTAACTTTACTTGCTTTATATCCTTCCCTAACTTCACTTGATTTATATCCTTCCGTATATTTACTTGCTTTATATCCTTTCCTAACTTCCTTTGCTTTATATTATTCTCTAACTTCACTTGCTGATATCCTTCCTTCCTTAACATTACTTGTTCTATACCCTTCTCTAACTTTACTTCTTTTGAATCTCTCCCTAACTTCATTTGCATTATATCCTTTCCTAACATACTTTGCCTTATATCCTTCCCCTTATTTCACTTTCTCTATATACTTTCCTAGCTTTCCTTGCTTGATATGCTTCCTTAACTTCACTTGTTTATATCCTTCCCTAACTTCCTATGCTTTATATCCTTTCCCTTTCTTCACATGCTTTATATACTCCCCTAACTTCTTTTATTTATATAATTTGCTAACGTTAGTTGTTTTATATCCTTCCCTAACTCCACTTGCTTATATCCTTTCCTAACTTGAATTTCTCAATGGCCTTCCCAAACTAAACTTTCTCTATATCCTTCCATTTTTACCCATACTTTATATCTTTCTCTAACTTCACTTACTTTATATCCTTTCCTAACTTCAATAGCTCTATATCCTTCCCTAACTAAACTTGCTTTATATCCTTCCCTAGTTTTCTTTTTTTATATCCATCTCTAATTCCACTTGCATTATATCTTTCCCTAACTTCACTTGCTTTATATTTTTCTACTTTGCCTAGGTTCCCACTTCCTTTCCTCCCTCTTACTCACCGTACCTTTCTATCTATCACGTTGTTAAATGCCAGCTATCCTCGCCATGGATCCATTTATATATTGCACACATTGTACTTACTGTAAGTTTTTAGCATTATTAATCATTTAATTTAGTAATGAATCTCTATAAAGTTCTAGTTCTTTAATCTTCAGTTCATTTTGTTTGAGCTTCTAGATCATAATGTTCTCTTTCCTGATCCTGATTTATTCTCCTTGGTATTTTAGTCAAAAGAAGTTAACTTTTGAACTTGTAATTTTCAACCAAGTGTGTCTCGTCTCAGCTCCTGCCTTGTAGCTACCTATGGAGAACCTTCATCTACCTTTTGTAAGTTACTAAATATATATTTTGAAACTTTGGAATTGGGCACATCTGACTGAAGTTGATTTTTTGAAACCTTGCATATTCAAAGATTGATTTAGAAGGATAAGGTTGGGTGATAGGGTTCTTGTCTGTTTTTACCTTTCGTATGTATAGGAAAAATATCAATGCATTAAATTCCATGGGCTACACGTCAAAATTCTATCAATGTTAGTTGAAGAACTAGTGAGCAGAAACTTGAAATAAAGACAACACAGGTTTGAATATGTGATAAAGAGTGAGCTGTAATTATCAGAGTATGACACAAGGATTTAGCAAGACGAAGGCAATGTCGAGGATGCATTAAAATGAAATTTGGTTAAGAATCATTTGGAAACAAAGCCAAAATTATTATTTGGAAATACACTGAACAAAGTGGAACTATTGTAGCGGACACTTGGATTTAGCAAGACGAAGACAATGTTGAGGATGCATAAAAATGAAATTTGATAAAGGAATTATATGGAAACAAAGCCAAAATTATAATTAAAAAATGCACAAATTAGGATTAAAAAATGCACTGAACAAAGTGGGGAACACACAGATTTAGCAAGACGAAGATATTATCGAGGATAATGAAATTATAGGGAAAAAATCCAATTTAGAATGCAGAAATGCACTGAACAAATTGGAACGATTGTGGAGTACCTGGTATAAAAATATGAATTTAATTAACAGAAGTGGGTAATGAATAATTTTAGCCATTACATAAACTAACTTTGTTCCCATCCTTTCAAACAGGTCATTTAATTAAAAAACTTTGTTTGGTATTTATTTGGTTTACAATAGAAGTGATTGATGTTTTTCCTGTCCATGTTATACTAAAGACCAGAAATGTAAAAATTATTGCCGATACCAAAACACATTCAAATTTTGAATGGGTCTAGCTTTCATATAGTCTTAAGAATTTACTAGAAGGGCTTTTAATACTTATCATAAATCATGTTAGACCTTTAAGAATTACTTTCAAAACTAGTATCTTTGCATACCCATCATCAAGCACTCTCTCTCTCTCTCTCTCTCTCTCTCTCTCTCTCTCTCTCTCTCTCTCTCTCTCTCTCTCTCTCTCTCTCTCTCTCACTGGCACAGACAAAGTGTATTTCTAACCTTACACACACACACACACTGGCACAGATAAAGTGCATTTATAACCTTGCACACACACGCACGTACACACACACTGGCACAGACTAAGTGCATTTCTAACCGTACACACACATTCACACACACACTGGCACAGACAAAGTGCATTCTAACCTTACACACGCACACACACATACATGGCACAGACAAAGTGCATTTCTAACCTTACACACACACATTGGCACATACAAAGTGCATTTCTAACCTTTCACACACACTCACACATACACTGGCACAGACAAAGTGCATTTCTAACCTTACACACACACACACACACACACACACACACACACACACACACACACACACTGGCACATACAAAGTGCATTTCTAACCTTACACTCACACACACATACTGGCACAGACAAAGTGCATTTCTAACCTTACACACACACACACGCCCACAGACTGGCACAGACAAAGTGCATTTCTAACCTTACACACACACACACACACCCATACACTGGCACAGACAAAGTACATTTCTAACCTTACACACACACACACACACACACACACACACACACACACACCCACCTGCTGGCACAGACAAAGTGCATTTCTAACCTTATACACACACACAGACAAACGCACTCACCCACACACACTCACAGACCCACACACTGGCACAGACAAAGTGCATTTCTGACCTTATCAGAATATAGCAGCGTCATTATTAGATTGTTCAACTATGATTTTTGTCTCAGTCAGCTGGTCACATCTCACCGAATGTGTCATTTTCAAGTTGCTTTTGCGGCGAATAAAAGACTGGTGTAAGGACGCTGTTCTGTGTCTCCTTTCTGAGCCTTGATGCTGATTGGAGGCAGCTCTTATTTCAAATGTGAGTAACTAAGGGGATGATTAGGTCCCCTCTCTAATTCTCTCATAATTATATATATATATATATATATATATATATATATATATATATATATATATATATATTTATATATACATATATATAAATATATATATATATATATTTATATATACATATATTTATATATATATATATATATATTTATATATATATATATATATATATATATATATATATATATATATATATATATATATATATATATTATATATATATATTTATATATATATATATATTTATATATATATATATTTATATATATATATTTATATATATATATTTATATATATATATATATATATATATATATATATATATTTTATATACATATATATATATTTATATACATATATATATATATTTATATATATATATATATATATATTTATATATATATATATATTTATATATATATATTTATATATATATATATATTTATATATATATATATATTTATATATATATATATATATATATATATATATATTTATATATATATATACATACATATATATATATATATATATATATATATATATATATATATATATATATATATATATTACATGTCATTTCACATATTTATTCTGATCATTACCCTTAATGTGATAGGATGAAGTGCTTCCTTCTGGTCGTGTTCTTGGGGCTGGCCTCCGCCAAGCTCCACCCACTTTCCGACGAGTTCATCGACTTGATCAACAGCAAACAATCCTCTTGGAAGGTAAATAACAACAAAATCTGGCTTTGTAATTACCTTTACACTTTGTGCATATGAAGGGAAGTATACTCAACGTGATCAGAAGGTAAGGTACACACATACCTTTTAAATACTTACTTCTCTTGCTTGAGGGTACACTCTGGCACACTTCTATCTAACCTCTCTTCCTTTTGTTTTGTTAAAAGTATTATAGTTTATATAAAAAATATTTATTTTAATGTTGTTACTCTTCTTAAAATATTTTATCTTTCCTTTCCTCACTGGGCTACTTTCCCTGTTGGAGCCCATGAGCTTATAGCATCCTACTTTTTCAACTAGGGTTGTAGCTTAGCAAGTAATAATAATAATAATAATGAGTACTGTTGTGTACTTGCAACTCGGACGCATTGAGTTCAAACCGTTGCTCAGGAGCTGAAGCTTTATTCTTTCATTTGATCGTCAATTGCAGGGATTACAGAATATATTGATTTAATTTTTTACCATATGATCATATTTAAAGAAAATTTTTAATAATTTCATGTCCAACTCTCAAAAGTGTCCCGTTGAAAAACTTGAACTTTTTATAAATAAATTTTTTATCTGATTATATTAGAGTTGTCGCTGAATATTCTGTTTTATTATACAATTATTATCTTTAGTGATATTCAATCAATTTAATTTTGCTATCAACTCCAATTCTCATAAGAATCATATACTGTGCAAAAAAAAAAAATAATAATAATAATAATAATAATAACACCAATATACTCCTCTCCTTATCAGGCAGGACGCAACTTTGCAGAGGACACTCCACTGGAACAACTGAAAGTACTCGGTGGTGTTCTGGAAGGTAGCAGTGGCTTGGAGATCCCTAGATATGAGGGCATCGTTCCCAAGGACTTCACTATTCCAGAAAGCTTCGATTCCAGGGAGAAATGGCCTCATTGTCCAACAATTGGTGAAATTCGTGACCAAGGGTCTTGTGCCTCTGACTGGGTAAGTCCTTAAATGTGATGTGGTTTTGATGGGTACATATAGTATTTGAAGGAATAAATTTATCGTAAGAATTTGATTGGGATAGACAGATGGAAGAAGGATTTATAGGGGAAGAACAGTAGGGGTTCACTCTAAGGATTTATTGTGTTGATCAAGTATTGTTTTGAAGTAAACATGTCATATGTTTGAAAAAGATAAGACCCGCATATTTGGGGCTTAGATTGACCTTCGTAAAGACCACGATAAATATTGACAGGAGCAATGTATAGTGATGAAAATGTCTTGGATAGAAGATGAATGAGCTAAATAAAAGTATTTTATGATGGAAGCAAAGGATGCATTAGAATATATAGATGGGAGGGTGACTGGTTTGGTATAGAAGTTGGTCTGAAAATATATGCTAACCCAAAAAATTGCAGTTTTAGGGAAGAGAAGGAGACATGCTTAGAAAGCAAACCCCTTGATGTTATTGAAGGGTAGTAATATGTAAGAGAGAGTTGAGAGACACAGAATATTTGCAGGTACAATTTGCTAATGATAAATATTATGTGGAGGTTGTAGCATATAGTGATGTGGAAATTCAAGCCCATGGTGCACAATTACCTTTCAGCAGATAAATTATGGATGCCTAAGAGATCATTGATTCATTTCCTTTATGGTGTCATTCACTGATAAGGCTCTCTGTAACAATGTTTTCTTTGATTGTGTAGTCTATATAATTCTAGGTTATATATTTTTTAAATAACTGTTGATTTCCCTCTTGAATCTAATTCTAACAGCCATTTATCCACTAAATACTATTTTCTGAAATAGTTAAACGCTTCAATTTTTTTGATCGGAAGTAAATGCTAAACATATGAAATGATATTGATGGAACCAATCGTTATAACAGCAATACATTCTATTGAATATAATTTATCTTGCAGGCCATCGCTGGTGCCAGTGTCATGAGCGACAGAGGTTGCATCCACAGCGACGGAACTGATCACTTTCGCTATTCAGCCGAAGACCTGCTCGCCTGCTGCGATGTTTGCGGATTCGGATGCGACTTTGGGTGGACGGATGGCCCTTTCGATTACTGGAAGAAAAACGGAGTGGTGTCTGGTGGCCGCTGGAACACTAAGGAAGGATGCATGCCATACACGGTTCCTGAGTGTGAACACCACACTGAGGGGGAAAGGCCCCCTTGCCAGGACACCTATCCAACACCTACATGCACCGAGCGATGCATTGATGAGTACGGACAAAGTTACATGATGGACAAACGCACTGCCTACAAAATCTACAGTTTCTACTATCAGGAGAAGGAGATGATGGAAGATATCATGTACAACGGGCCTGTTGCGGCTAGCTTCAAATTGCACGAAGACTTCCTCTCTTACAAGTCAGGAGTCTACAGGCATATCGAGGGATTCCTTTTAGAAATTCATGCCGTTCGCATCATCGGCTGGGGTGTTGAGAATAACGAAACGTATTGGTTGGTTGCCAACTCCTGGAACACTGACTGGGGTGATAAGGGTTTCTTCAAAATTCTCAGGGGCCAAAATGAATGTGAAATTGAGGAGGGTGTTATTGCTGGAATTCCAAATCCACTGTATGGAAATTCCTCCTCTCTTCATTAACTTTGAATTTATTGATTTTGTTTTTTCCAACTTCACTTAAGGTGATTATGTAATAAAGATACTAACACTTAAGGGGCATTTTAATTTCTAGTGAACTATTTCTTTAATCAGAGATAGCAAGGATAGAGTCGTTAAATGATTATTTACAAGCAATTTCAAGATTGGAAAGGGAACAGGTAATAGGGTACAAGCTGTAATATACTAATGGTACACCTCTACATGATTCTTACAAAGCAAATGGATGTTTGCTTGTACTTGGTACTATAGCCAACTGGTACACCTCTAAAGGATTCTTACAAAGCAAACGGGTGTTGTATTTTGTACTATAGCCAACTGGTACACCTCTAAAGGATTCTGACAAAGCACATGAGTGTTTGCTTGTATTTGGTACTATAGCCAACTGGTACACCTCTAAAGGATTCTCACAAAGAAAATGGGTGTTTGCTTGTATTTGGTACTATAGCCAACTGGTACACCTCTAAAGGATTCTCACAAAGCACATGGGTGTTTGCTTATATTTGGTACTATAGCCAACTGGTACACCTCCAAAGGATTCTGACAAAGCACATGGGTGTTTGCTTGTATTTGGTACTATAGCCAACTGGTACACCTCCAAAGGATTCTGACAAAGCACATGGGTGTTTGCTTGTATTTGGTACTATAGCCAACCGGTACACCTCCAAAGGATTCTGACAGCACATGGGTGTTTGCTTGTATTTGGTACTATAGCCAACCGGTACACCTCCAAAGGATTCTGACAAAGCACATGGGTGTTTGCTTGTATTTGGTACTATAGCCAACCGGTACACCTCCAAAGGATTCTGACAAAGCACATGGGTGTTTGCTTGTATTTGGTACTATAGCCA
Source organism: Palaemon carinicauda (assembly GCF_036898095.1). Classification (NCBI taxonomy): domain Eukaryota; kingdom Metazoa; phylum Arthropoda; class Malacostraca; order Decapoda; family Palaemonidae; genus Palaemon; species Palaemon carinicauda. Next base: position 4,972,526 of record NC_090764.1, read on the forward strand.
ACCGGTACACCTCCAAAGGATTCTGACAAAGCACATGGGTGTTTGCTTGTATTTGGTACTATAGCCAACCGGTACACCTCCAAAGGATTCTGACAAAGCACATGGGTGTTTGCTTGTATTTGGTACTATAGCCAACCGGTACACCTCTAAAGGATTCTTACAAAGCAAATGGGTGTTTGCTTGTATTTTGTACTAAAACCAACAGATGTTCTAGAACAAGTTGCTTCACTTCACTTCAAGTTCTGCACTGTAGGAACTACTAAAGGATCTTTACAATGTTCTAACCTTTCATAACTTCACTCTATACCCTTCCCTAACTTCACTAGTTTTATATCCTTCCTTAACTTCACTTACTTTATATTTTACTGTATATCGTTTTCTAAATTCACTTGCTTTATATCCTTCCCTAACTTCACTTGCTTTATATCCTTCCCGAACTAAACTTGCTTTGTATCCTTCTCTAACTTCACTTGCTTTATATCCTTCCCCAACTTCACTTGCTTTATATCCTTCCCGAACTTTATATCCTTCCCCAACTTCACTTGCTTTATATCCGTCCAGAACTAAACTTGCTTTATATCCTTCCTGAACTAAACTTGCTTTAAATCCTTACTGAACTTCACTTGCTTTATATCCTTCCCTACCTTCACTTTCTTTATATCCTTCTTTAACTTCAAAAGCTTTATATCTTTCTCTAATTTCCCTTGCTCTATATCCATCCCTAACTTCACATGCTCTATATCCTTCATTTTACACATCATATCCTTCTTTAACTTCCCTCCTTCTTTATATCCTTCTTTAACTCTCATTGCTTTATATCCTTCTATAACTTTCATTGCTTTATATCCTTCTTTAACTTTCATTGATTTATGTCTCTCTTTAACTTCACTTGCTCTAAATCCGTCTTTAACATTCCTTGCTTTATATCCTTCTTTAACTTTTCTTGCTTTATATCCTTCTTTAACTAACCTTGCTCTATATACTTCTTTAACTAACCTTGTTTTATATCTTAATTTAACTGACCTTTGTACCAGTTATTCTACTATTTAAATCTTTGATTGTTAGGCTAGTCTCTCTCTCTCTCTCTCTCTCTCTCTCTCTCGGAGCACAATCTTGAACGTTGTTTGTCAACACCCGGTTCTGAGTGCTCTGCAAACTTTCTCGATATACAGGAGATATGAAGAGCTACATCACTTAGAATTGGCTGAAAGCTGCGGTAAGGCTCGGTGATCATTGCTGTGACATTAGTGTGATTGCGAGTTTTTGGACTTGGACGTTATTTAGGATTAAAAATCTCGTTCACTCGGGCGTACCACTACATTCAACATTTTTCTAAACCGCGCATGCGCAGTGCAGTGTGTGTGACGTGGGTATCCTCGTCATTGCTACGTCACTGTACCAGAGAAATGAGCTCGGATCCGCGTTGTTAAAACATCAGTTGATAATGACTATGGAATTCTCAAGATCTGGTCTCTTGCTGATGTTGAGGAGGACCTTGCTTTAGGTGATGATAATGCTGAAGAGCGCCTGCTTGCACAGGAACACGGGCACGACTTGTCTCTACTGGATCTCATAAATTGATCACTGCTGGTGCAGCTCCTTGCCTGATGGACCATACCCCTATCTCCAACAAACGGTGTATGGAGCATGATTAATTAGCAGTAATGAACCATCGTCCCCTGCTGCTGAAACTACAAAGTGTGATGCTTCTTCCTCTCAAAGTGAAGTTCTAAATAATTCCCTGCCTCAACCTGCTATTCAGAGTATACTTATCATGGCTACAAAACCTGTACCCCCTGCCTTATCTCCACGTGCTTAATACATAAAGCTCCTATTTAGGGAGACTCCGGTTGTTAATGTGAAGCTTTGCTGGATATCAAAGGTTAAAATGGATATCAAAAGTTAAAATGTCTGCGGTCATTTCTCGATTTGTATACATATCGAGGCATCGTGTGGATATCATAAATAGGGTCAAAGGTGGTGAGGTTCTGTCACTTGTATTAGATATTCAGGATGCTGTATACAGGGCTTGTGAATTCATTACATATCTAATCACTCGATATTCTTCATTGGGTAAGGCACTGACGGGAGTGTACACTGGACATCTACAAGATGGGAAGTCCACCATTCGTATTGTTATTGGAGCCACCCAGATCCACCCCAGTCTTATGTTAACTTCTCCTTCCTCCCTTGTCTACCATAATGTGAACTACGCAGAATGCCAGACGAAAAGCCTTGGTTCTTCAAATGCTGGGCTATTGGTCACATATCACGATACTGTGTTGTCCCTGAAAAGTGCATTTTCTGCTGCTGAGCATGACAGTCGGACCTGCCTTCATCTCCCCCTGTACCACCCACAGTAGTTGACACTGCCTCAACATCGATATCACGCTCTACCTACACTTGACACCTTGAATTGGAAATGCCCGAGGTGTGATGAGTCTGGAGTCAATATGTGGCATGGCTGTGCCAGACGATCATGCACTGCATTGAACCAGCATATTACACAACAGCTGACACCACCATTAATCCTACCCACCATTACTGCCTCCTCAAAAGTGTCTACACTTTGTAATACTGTAGATGTCCTCGAGTCTCGGTGAGACTCCCTTACATCACGTTTTGAAGCCATTGAATCTCGTTTAGAGAGCATGGGCGTTCACATCGTTAGTCTCGTAGCATCTGTTGACCATCTAACTTCTAAATTTACTACTAATGACACCACACTACAATCTCTCGTTGAAGCTCAGAAGGTTGTTATCACGTCAGTTACTACACTCACTGTCTCTGGGTAATTTTAGAACTTGATTCTGCTTCCTATGGTTTTGTAGATCAAAGTTTGAAGTTAGGGAAGGATATAAAGTGAGTGAAGTTAGGGAAGGATATATAGCAGGTGAAGTTAGAGATAGGTATAAATCAAGTGACGTTAGGGAAGGGTATAAAGCAAGTGAGGTTAGGGAAGGGTATAAGCAAGTGAAGTTAGGGAAGGATATAAAGTGAGTGAAGTTAGGGAAGGAAATAAGTCAAAATCTAATAATGAAAGGATTACTGGAAAAGTGAATCGTTAAGTGAAACAAAACAGTGTATTTAGTAAAGGCTTAAGAAAACAGTTGTGGAAATTATATTGATTTAAGATCTCTTCACAATGGTGAAATGAGATTCCCGATCAAACCGGAAACGTGATATGTATATTGCATTTCTTGAAACTAGCTGTCTACAAAAATATGATAAAATATATGAAATCAGAGGTAGATGGAGAACGCTAGCCAGAAACATCGACCCCACATAAAAGTGGGAAAAGTTACAGACAAAGAAGAAGAAGAAGAAGAAGAAGAAGAAGAAGAAGAAGAAGAAGAAGAAGAAGAAGAATAAAAATATGTGAAATCACTGATGCAAGAAACCAAAAACAAGTACGTTAAAAATGTTTGGAATTGTGTTGAAAATACTTTAATTACTTGACTTTAAGGGCTGCTTTTCCTGGCCTGTACAGCAGGAGAACACTGCTCTCTACAGGACCTTCACAGTCATTTTATCATGTTCGTTGAAGAGCATTCAACATTTCACATCGCTCATTTAATCTTAAATCGTATCAATCGAAGCACTCACAGCATAAGGTCTTCAATTTCCTCTTGAAAGCTTTAATATCTTCAATCATTCGGATGTCTCGTGGGAGCTTATTGTACACTTACGGGGCCTCATATCTAAAGGCTTTAGCACCTACAGTAGACATATATGTAGGTTCCAATAGTTTGAAACCATCTGTAACTATTCTCGTGTCAACACGTAAGAATAAATTTGAAAGGTAGATAAAAAGAAAAGGTACAGAAAATGCAAAATTAGTGGATTGATAAGTTAGGATAAAACAACCAAGTGTATATAATGACCAGGTTTAGTGTAACTTGAAAGTAAAACATATCTTAACTAGCTATATCCGTCAATGTACACAAATCGTGGTCCTTAATTATGAGGCCATGATTTAAACTTTGTGAAAGAAGAGGAGACTTCAGAAACAACTGAAGATAAGAATCAAAATGATGACCAATAATAAAATAACAAACTTATGGGAATAGACATAACAGAGAATTTTTTCTTCTATTTTTTATTTTAGATTTCATGAACGTGAATAGATATACGTAGAAAAGAAAACCATTAAAGTGTCTTCATATACTATTGATTTATTAAGATTTTAATTTTCTTCCATTGCATGATCAACAAAAAATGGCATAGCATGCTAGGAAAAACATAGGAAAGCATATTACTTTTTTTTATTTTAGCTGTAATGAACATAAATAGATATATATATATATATGTATATATATATATATATATATATATATATATATATATATATATATATATATATATATATATATATATATATATATATATAAAGAGAGAGAGAGAAAGAGAGAGAGAGAGAGAGAGAGAGAGAGAGAGAGAGAGAGAGAGAGAGAGAGAGAGAGAGAGAGAGAGAGAGAGAGAGAAAAGAAAACCATTAAAAAGTCGTCTTAGACGATTGATCTATTAAGATTTTAATTATCTTCCATTGCATGATCAACAAAAAAATGACATAGAATGCTAGGAAAAACATAGAAAAGCATATTTTTTATCTTTATTTTAGCTGTAATGGACATAAACAGATATACATAGAAAAGAAAACAATTAAAAAGTCTTCATATACGATTAACCTGATGAATGAAAATTAATTATGAAAATCATTTCCTTCCTAGAGCCCTGGGCATACCTGTGACGATATTGCCTTCAATACCGCACTCATTAGTTCCTCGAAGGATCTTGAAGAGGCCGTTATCACCCCAGTCGTAGTTCCAGGAGTTGGCCACCAGCCAGTAGGGCTCCTCACCCTCCACGCCCCATCCAATGATCCTGATCGCATGCCCTCCCAGAGGTAAGATCCCGGAGGTGTGCTTGTAAACACCTGATTTATAACTGAGGAAGTCGTTGTACACATTGAAAGAAGCTTCGACGGGCCCGTTGGTCATGATATCGAACTGCATGTCCTGCTCTTGCTTGTCGAAGGTGTAGACGTGCGATCCGAAGCGCTTGTCCTCCTCGTAACCCAGGCCATACTCGGGGATGCATTCGGACGTACAGGCTGGCGTCGGGAGGATGTCTTCGCAAGGGGGCCTTTCTCCCTCGGCGTGATGCTCGCACTCGTAGAAGGAGTAAGGCTTGCATCCCTCGGAGGAGTTGAAACGGCCTCCTGAAACGATGCCGTGGTTGATCCAGTAGTTGAAAGATGGCTTGAGCCAGCCTCCATTACAGCCCATGCCGCAGGTTGCGCAGCAGCTCACGAGGTCTTCGTCAGAGTAGCGGAAATTGGGGTCGTTGTTGTGGATGCATTCCCTGTCACTCATGACGCTGACGGCTCCGACGGCCTGAAAGGAATCCAAAGGTGAATCAAAATTTCCTTCGTGGTTTCTGAGTCAGCAGGTGAGGTTTGTTTTACTATCAACAGTACATATTTGTATTAATGGAAGGAATTTCTAACTTTGTAGTTCAGTACTTTGTAGTATTTTTTTTTTAGGAAAATCATGAAGATTTCCTATTTTCCACCCGTTGAGATACTACCGCTTTAGAATTATGGGGTCTTTTGATTGGCTAGACAGTACTAAATTGATCCTTCTCTCTGGTTACGGTTCATTTTCCCATTGCCTACACACAGAGACACACATACACACATAGTCTGGCCTATTCTTTACATATTCTTCTCTGTTCTCATACACCTGACAACACTGAGGTTACCAAACAATTCTTCTTCACCCAAGGGGTTACTGCACTGTAATTGTTCAGTGACTACTTTGCTCTTGATAAGGGTAGAAGAACCTATTTAGCTTATATGGTAAGCAGCTCTTCTAGGAGAAGGACACTCCAAAATCAAACAATTGTTTTCTAGTCTTGGGTGGTGCCATAGCCTCTGTACCATGGCATTCCACTGTCTTGGGTTAGAGTTCCTTTGCTTGAAATTTTGTAAGAATTTTGAAAATTTTTTAAGAATCTTGAACATTTTATAAGAATCTGGAAAATTTGTGTGTAAGAATTTTGGAAATTTTTGTAGAAATCTTGAAAACTTTATAAGAATCTTGGAAATTTTGTAAGAATCTTGAAAATTTGTAAGAATCTTGAAATTTTGCAAGAATCTTGAAAATTTTATAAGACTTGGAAATTTTGCTTGTAAGAATCATGAAAATTTTATAAGAATTTTAGAAATTTTTTAAGAATCTCGAAAATTTTGTAAGAAGCTCGAAAATTAGTAAGAATTCTAAAAGTTTTATAAGAATCTTGAAAATTTTGTAAGAATCTTGAAAATTTTGTAAGACTTGGAAATTTTGTAAGAATCTTGGAAATTTTGTAAGAATCTTGAAAATTTGTAAGAATCTTGGAAAATTTGTAAGAATCTTGAAAATGTGTAACAATCTTGAAAATTTTGTAAGAATCCTGAAAATTTTGTAAGAATCTTGAAAATTTCTAAGAATCTTGAAAATTTCTAAGAATTTTGGAAATTTTTAAGAATCTTGAAAATTTCTAAGAATCTTGAAAATTTCTAAGAATTTTGGAAATTTTTAAGAATCTTGAAAATTTGTAAGAATCTTGAAAATTTGTAAGAATCTTGAGAACTTTGTAAGAATCTCGAAAATTTAAAGAATTTTGAAAATTTTGTAAGAATCTTGAGAACTTTGTAAAAATCTTAGAAATTTTGTAAGAATCTTGAAAATTTGTAAGAATCTTGGAAAATTTGTAAGAATCTTGAAAATGTGTAACAATCTTGAAAATTTTGTAAGAATCCTGAAAATTTTGTAAGAATCTTGAAAATTTCTAAGAATCTTGAAAATTTCTAAGAATTTTGGAAATTTTGTAAGAATCTTGAAAATTTCTAAGAATCTTGAAAATTTCTAAGAATTTTGGAAATTT
>NC_090764.1:4986955-5024455 GCF_036898095.1 Palaemon carinicauda
TCTGTCTTTCTTTTCACTCATCAGAGCTTCAAATTCATATTTTAGCGTGAATTTTATAAGTCCATTATGAATTAATCACAATAAGCTAGTGTATCAATTGGCTACGAAATTTTAGCTAATATTTTTTCTGCCTATCAATTCCTTAGCAACTAGACAATTTCAGATAAGTTATCTCATTATACTACAAAATCCCAGCTAGAAAAAAATCAGTATTTTTTATTAGGGTAAATAATATAGAAATATCTTGACAGTAAATTATCTAATCAAATAAAATACAGTAAAATATCTCATTTTAATAGTGATGAAACTTGAACATAGATGGCGATACTTATTTCCCAAGGACGCCAGAGCCAGATCCAAAAGTCATGAAACTTACATATAGATGGCGTTACTTATTTTACAAGGACGAAAAAGGATGATCTAAGTCTTCTGTTATGTTTGACATCCTTGTTCTTGTTCCTGGAGGCTTCTATTCTAGCGGTAGAGGAAGGCAGAGAATGTTATGGCTGCCATTTAGTCTTTATTAGTGAAGTTATACGTGCAAAGGTTATATTGAGTGAGTAATTTGGTTTTTTATTTTGTCTTGGATTGTCAAATTTTTAACTTCGATGGTTACTTTAGTGAAATTAATTCTTTTGCTACAACGGTTTGCAGGTTTATTTCTATAATTTTGTTAATTTGCTGGTTAATTATTAGTGATATTTAGAGTTCGTAAGAAAGTTATCTGAATTTACTTATGCTTTTAAAATGCTGCATAGCATTTTTTAAATTTTGCAAGTCGACTATGGCCAAAATTCGAACGGAATAGTTTCCAATTGTGATATTTTATATTCAGAACTTAAATCATAGCAATTTTGTGAACTCGTAAGTTTTGATACTGGAGCGGAAGCATTGGCCATTTATAAATCTTATCATGAAAGCATACCGTGTGATGGGGCAGGACTAGTAAATTCTATCAAAACTTTTTAATTTCATTTCATTATAAGGTATTGTATCGGAGGCTCCACCCATTACTGACAATTGAAGCGGGAGTCACCTGTTGCTATCAAGGTTCAATGGATCCTTTCAAAATGCTCTAGTTTTTTTTTAGATTCAATGGATCCTTTAGAAGTGTTTTCGGTTTTCCGTCAGGTATCATGATAATATTGGTATTTTTTATGGAATACGAACTGTCTAGTTTTCGAAAGTTTATAGTTCCGAATAACCTAAATCAGTTTATTGAAAAGTATTGTAAATAAGTGTCTTGAATTGTTACTGGGTTGTCATACTTCATATTTTGTGCTTGGAATTTTGGTTTCACTTTCTCTAAGCGAACTTTTATTTTTTCGAATAAGTTTAATCTCACTTTTAAGTGAACTTTTTAATTTTTCGTAATCTTTGCTTTGGTACCTTTTTTCATCGTTCATTACTTAGTGCTTTTTATGGTTTATTGAATTCAAGCTTTGTGGTAAGGAAAATTTGTTCAAGTACATGTAGGGTCTTTAGTATCCTTAGGAAAATAAAGGTTTCAGTTAGCATAGCCAAGCCACATCCTGATCTTGTTAGGTCAGCCCACAGATATTCCTGCAATACTGAATGTATATGGGTTATAAGATTCGCTCATACGGTAGATCTTTTAGGGACGGAATAATATTAGTGATTTTTTTTAAATCCCAAATTTTAGTTTTCGAAGTACTGTATTGGTATTTTAGATTTAAATTTTGAACACTAGTTCCCCTGTGTGATAGGGTCAGGAAAACAGCCCTTAAAAGTAATTTATTAGTGATTAGTTACTCTCTAACTGCAGACTTCCAATTTTTTTTTATTTCCTTTGTTGATACGGTTTTGATACTGAAATTATTTTCATGAACTTAGCTTAAAGGTTTATCTTTAGTTGCAGGGTGTTAATGTTATTTGCAAAGAACAGTTAAACTAATGAACAGCCTGTTATTTTATATATTCGCTTAATAGTTCTACTGTATAGGAAATATTTATCATTCAGACTTAATAGCAAAATAGTTTAGCTAAGAAACTTTGGAAGCGTGAGTTTGTTCGGATTAACAGAAATTAGAATAGTCATTTGGGCATTAGATTGTTCCACTAGTGCAACTATACACGAGTCCTTATCTGTGAGAGATGGGGTACTTAAAGGACTGTTCAGCTTATATTCATATAAATTATAGTTGCATCCTAAAATGTTTACCCTTTACAAGCATTTGCATTGATTTGCGCTTGCCAGTTACTCATCAGTACGCCCTGTTCGGATCACATTAATTCCCATAGTAGTGTTGTTTCAGCATAGTGTCCTTAGTAGCAACAGCTATACAAATGACATTGCCACATTCTAAATGTTGTATTGCCTTTACTCAAGATAGTTTTTTTAATGGTCTTTGAACTTGGTCATTAACAAATTTTATCTTATCGGTCTTAAGGACATGGTTATTTCATTTAGCATATTTGCATGAACTGATAACTGATTAACGTATTTAGTTTAACTTCTTGCTTAGACGGCCAGTGACTATTATAGTATATTCTAAGTGGCTAAAATTGCTTTTTTTTTTAATTGAAATGGTTTTAATTTCAGTGTTTATTTTCTGAGCATAAAAACTGTTTAGTTTCGAATCATTGTTTCAGCTTTGCACAAATCTTGGAGTTTGATTCATTCTATAACCATATGTAAACTTTCAGATACACATTTTCTGGAAAGCTTAGCAGTCTGTAAATTTTAGGAATTGTTACAAGGTTTAGAAATAGTTGAAATTCGATAGATATATCTGCATAGCATTGATAATCATAGCCTACACACAGATCTGGCTCTTTAACTGTAATAGCTAAATACTAAATGTAAACCTCCTTTTTTAGTGTAGTCTGCAAGGCTAACTCATTTTCAGTGTTTGATCCAAAAGTTCTGGGAATAGTTACACCCTAGTATTAGACCATTTATATACTTTAGTTCTTGAATCAATATACTTCAATTGTTAGCGAAAATGCATTTATCATTCCTGGTAGAATGAGAATTTGTAGCTTTTCTATGCTCCATGCAAGAGGCGTGGAGCATAGAGGTTTTCTAGCAGAATGTGAAATGCGAAGGCAGTGGAGTTTAAGTTTTTCTGGAAGAATTTTTTTTCTAGTGGATTGAGAAGAGCAGTTTAGAGGTTTTCTGGTGGAATGAGATGCTGTAATTTTTCTTGATGTAGTTTTTCTAGCAAAATGTAGAGGCATTTCTGGCAAAAATGCAAAAGGCATGGAGCATAGTTTTTTCTAGCAGAATTCTTTTTCTAGCGGAAAGAGGCACGGAGTGTATGTTTTCTTGCACAATGGGAGATGAGTGAGACGATTTTTCTGGCAGAATTTAGTTTTCCTGGCCAAATTTAGTTTTTCTAGTGGAATGAGAGGAACGGGTGTAGAGGTTTACTGGCACAATGGGAGAGGCGTGAAACCCAGCTTTTCCGAGAGAATTTTTTATAGCCGAATGAGAGGCACGAAGTGTAGAGGGTTTCTGGCACAATGGGAGAGGTATAAAACTTTTTTTTCGGGCAGAATTATTTTTGGCAGTAAAGTTTTTTCAAGCAGAATGTAAGACGTGGTGTAAAGGATTTCTATCTTGACGTGGTGTAAAGGATTTCTGTCTTGACGTGGTGTAAAGGATTTCTGTCTTGACGTGGTGTAAAGGATTTCTGTCTTGACGTGGTGTAAAGGATTTCTGTCTTGACGTGGTGTAAAGGATTTCTGTCTTGACGTGGTGTAAAGGATTTCTGTCTTGACGTGGTGTAAAGGATTTCTGTCTTGACGTGGTGTAAAGGATTTCTGTCTTGACGTGGTGTAAAGGATTTCTGTCTTGACGTGGTGTAAAGGATTTCTGTCTTGACGTGGTGTAAAGGATTTCTGTCTTGACGTGGTGTAAAGGATTTCTGTCTTGACGTGGTGTAAAGGATTTGTTTCTTGGCGTGGTGTAAAGGATTTGTTTCTTGGCGTGGTGTAAAGGATTTCTGTCTTGACGTGGTGTAAAGGATTTCTGTCTTGACGTGGTGTAAAGGATTTCTGTCTTGACGTGGTGTAAAGGATTTCTGTCTTGACGTGGTGTAAAGGATTTCTGTCTTGACGTGGTGTAAAGGATTTCTGTCTTGACGTGGTGTAAAGGATTTCTGTCTTGACGTGGTGTAAAGGATTTCTATTTAGACGTGGTGTAAAGGATTTCTTTCTTGGCGTGGTGTAAAGGATTTCTATCTGACGTGGTGTAAAGGATTTCTTTCTTGGCGTGGTGTAAAGGATTTCTGTCTTGACGTGGTGTAAAGGATTTCTGTCTTGACGTGGTGTAAAGGATTTCTGTCTTGACGTGGTGTAAAGGATTTCTATCTTGACGTGGTGTAAAGGATTTCTATCTGAATGTGAAGTGCGGAGATGAATGTAATTTTTCTAGTGAAATGAGGCGCACAGCGTAGTGGTTTTCTGCCAGAAAGCGAGAGGCTCGATGTATCATTTCTCAGACAGGAAGTAGTTTTTCTTTGTGGAATAAGGTGCTTGAGGTTTTCTGGTGGAATACTAGAGGTGTGGAGTGGTTTTCTGGCAGTATGTAGTTTTTGTAACAGAATGAAGGAGGTTCGGAGGGTGGAGGTTTATTGACGGAATGGGAGGCGTGAAGTTTTTCCGGCAGAATGTAGTGGAATGAGAGGTGGAGAATGTAAAGATTCTCTGGTAGAATGCAATTAGCGTAAATCAGACGCACATGGAGCACAGGGTTTCTGGCAGAATGAGAGGTGGGGACTTTTTTGTGGCCAAACGTTAGTTTTTCTAATTGAATGAGAGGTGTAGTGGTTTCCAGTTAATGTTGGAGGCTTAAAGCATTGATTTTTTTTCTCGCAGAACGTAGTTTTCTAGTGGAATGAGGAGCATAGTGTAGAGATTTTCTGGTGGAATGCAATAGTAGTAGAGCATTAGTGTTCTGGCAGTGTTTAATTTTTGTGGTAGTAGCAAGAGGCGTGGAGGGTAGAGTTTTACCAGCAGAAGCTAGAGGTGTGGCAAAGTTATTCTGGAATGAGATGCGTAATATGAAGGTTGTCTGGCAGAATGTGACCAGCGTCAACCAAACACATTGGAGTGTAAGGGTTTCTGGCGGAATGTAAGAGGTGCGCAGTGTAAGAGCTTTCTGGCAGCATTTTTCTTGTGGAATGTGATTTTCTGGCAGATTGCAATAGGCTTGGCGCATAGATTTTTTTTTTTGGCAGATAGTTTTTCTAGTGGAAAGCAAGAGGTGAAGTGCAGAAGTTTTCTGGCAGAATGCAAGAGGTGTGGAACTGATGAGTAGTTCTGGGAGAATATAGTGTATCTAACAGAATGTGGTGTGGAGGGTAGAGGTATACTGGTGGAATGCATGAGGTATGGAGAGTACTTTTTCTAGTGATGTAGTTTTTTCTAGCGGAATGAGGGGCACTGAAAGTAAAGGGTTTCTGACGAAATGTAAGCGGCACTGAGTGTAAGGGCTTTCTAGCTAAATGCAAGGGACACGGTAGAGGCTTTATGGTGGAATGTAATGTGCAGTGTGTGGTTGTTTTCAGGTGGAGAGAGGTGCAAAGCATAGATATTCTCTGGCGTGATGAGGTGTGGAGCATAAGTAGTTCTGGCTGCACGAGTTACGGAGCGTATTTATTTTGGAGGAATAAATTTCGTAAATTTTGTAAGTTTCACTGGCTTTGCTCCACATATTTTGAATGGCCATTAAGTCAAGATTTTCATAGGGTAAAGTAAGGTGGTGTTTGGTACTGCTTCTGGGAATAGCTTGTGTAGGTTTGGTATTTAAATGATTCCTATGGTGAAGTTGATAGTGAACAATTAGGAGGCATCACTACAAAAATCAAAACAAAATGCTAGTGCTCTATGGTGAATTTTAATGCTTATGGTAAGGTTTTGTAAAGATGAATGACTGGGTGTTGCTCTCATCAGTACGTAATGGTCCTGAAGGAGGTAAATATTGTAAATAGAAATGGTTTCTGGATGGTCAAGTTTATCCCAATTTCTTCTTATTTTGCAATGTCTTAATATACAATTTAGTGAATACTAAAAAATGTAGCAGAAGGACATTCCACTATAATTTTCTAAAGTAATTTGGTTATTTTTAATTATATTAGAACAAGTTTTAAAAACTTTTTTGGTTAACTTAAGTTTGTTTCTTTCCGAATATTGTGCTATATTCTTCAATTTCATGAAGTTAGCGTTTTTATTGGTTAGCCTTTACTATTTTTGTAGTAAAGGCTGCAGAATTTTTTCAGTTGTAAAGAGAGGAAGACAAGAATTTTCTATCAGTTTACCTAGCTAATGTCAGATTTCACTTAGTGCTCCTTTAAGGTCTAATAAAAGATTCTACCAGTTCTAATCTCCATATTAAGTAGATTTCACAAGGTAATTTATAAAAAGTTCAATAAACTTAGGTAATATTAAATAATAATAAGAAAACTTGGTAAGTTACAAGCTTCCTGCCTCAACTGCTTAGCAAGTCATAGGCTAAGGCCTAAGTGGCTGTTCAGTTGCTTGTCTGGTAAAAAGGGCTTACATGCACCAACCAGTAACTACCAGAACAATTCCAGCTTCACTGAAATAATTTTCCTATTAAAGGGTTCTGGCTTGAATAGTTGAGAAAAATACAAATTACTAAATTTAATCTACCTATCAAGGTTTTGAATTTTTTTTTTTTTTTTTTTTTTACAGTAGATTAACTTTGGTTTTTAAGTTCACCAAATTTGTATATTAATCTCTGCTTAATTTTCAGGTAGTGTTGATGGAAAAATTGAACTACTTACACCTACTTCGCTACACCACTTGATTGCAACGACCGGAAAAATGTTTTTGAAGTAATGGCTGCGTAGAATTACACCAGTAAATTGTTAGCAAACCTACTTTTAGTTATCCTAAATTTATCAGTTGGATAAAAATCCTACTTCAATGTTTTAAGGTATAAAATTGTTTGTATTGTGTATACATCTGATGTTTTGACTTAAAATATATTGTAAAGTTTGTAATGTTTATTCAAAACCATCTCTTAAGATAATGTAGGCTTTGTACTTTTGACTTAAATATTTAGCATTTCAATGTTTAACTAAATACTTAAACAAATTTAACATGATTTAAAGGAATAGATGAACTATTAGATATTCTTGTTTATTCAAAACAATTTCTAAAGATAATGTAGGCTTTGTACTTTGACTTGCATATTTAGCACTTCAATGTTTAACTAAATACTTAAACAAATTTAACATGATTTAAAGGAATAGATAAACTATTAGTTATTAATTCTTGTAAATTTCAGGTTGGCAGATTGAAATTATTTAAATCCTCGGATAATGACATGCAAGAGGAAATCGAACATTAGTTTTTATTGGTGATGCAGAATCACAGAATCCCGGAAATTGAATGAAGTATGTGAAACTTGTTTGATTTTGATCTAGTAAACTAATCTGTTCTTACAAAAGTTTTCATTAATCCTATACTGCATGTAAATCCTACTGAGGGTGTTGGTGAAATGTATTATACTTTTATTGGAGAGCTGTTTACTAAATATGTTTGGAGTTTTAAAGTCCTTATTCAAATTTTTTTTCATTTTAGTGAATAATTGGGTTTATCATTAAGCCTATATTCTGTTTTGATGTAACAAGATTGTGTTCATAATCCTTAAAACTCTACAATGTCCAATAACAGATTTAAACTAAAACTAACAGCTTAGAAGATATTCCTTCCTACTAATTGATCCATTCAATTAAGACTTGAGTACGGTGTTTTGTTAAAAGGAAATAATTTGTCTTAAAATTAATGCTGGTAATACCAGTTGTGACATAAGTTGCTTGGCATCCTGTCTTGGTAAAGAATTCTGGAAGTTTGAACTTTAATGAAATATCGTTCAAGCCAGCACAAACACATCTCTGGTTATGTTGCAGTGTAAGACTTATGATATTTGGCGTTAATTTAGACAATCTAACTCTGAAAAGTTAATGGAATTACTGTCGAGAATTAAAATTAAGTTTATGAGCACTAATAAAAAAATCCATAGGCTACGGCACAACTTTGTGTTCTTTAGACTAAAGGGAGACATTGAATGAATTGGGCCTACATTATCAAAAGCGACCTAAGACATGGCAGTTACTTGGGTTGAGAAGTGGAATATAACTAAATGCCTTGGACATTTATCGCTAATCCATACATTCAAGGGGTCTGTTGTCTGTGCCCTCATCTACCAAACCTCTTCTCTCCATATCGCTTTTCTCCTAATCTTAGTCATAATTGTCTGCCTTCTCTCGATCTTCTCCCCATAACAGGTTCCTCCCAGGCCTTGCTCGCACCTTCCCACCATCCATCCTCAACATGTGCCTACACCATGTCATACATGTCATTACCTCTGTAATCTTTACTACGCCTGCCATTCTTATTTTCCAATCTTTCAAGCAGTGATATTGCTATAATCCATCTCCATTCTCATCTCAAGCTTTGCTTCCTGTCTTGCAGCTCACGTTTCTGATCCATATATACACATTGGTTTTATCACTGTTATAAATCTTGACTATTAGCTTCATTGGCATTTTTACTGCTACCCCTACAGCCTTGCATCCTCCCAAGTATAATGAATTGTTCCACAGGTTTTATAACAGCTTTTGTGTAGGTATCCTATCCGTACCTAACTTACTGCTTACCACAGTTTCTTGCCCACATTCATACCACCCCCCTCCAAAGTCTCTTGCCAATGCAACCCTTCTCTAGAAGTGTTATTTTCAGCAGCATCTCCAAATCTGGATATATCAACTCCCACAACTATTAATTTCTGATCTCTTAACACCATGACCAGCACACACACAACTGGTTTAATGCTAACCCCTGGTGTAATCATATACTTATTTCAAAGGTTTTTCTCAAACGGCTATTTTTACTTTTTCTTTTGTACATCTGTACATCTGTACCCTTGTAACACAACTTCTCCAGGACTTCAACTCTTCTTCAAGCACCAAAACTTAACTTAACTTTTGATATTCTATCAAAGGCCTTTTCTAGATCTAAAGCACATGAGAGCTTCTGGTTTCTCTCTAGCCTCTAACTAGTTGCTTTACGATGACATACAGGCCCCCCTCTCCCCTCATGAATCCACACTTCACTCCCAATCCTTCTGCCTTACTATGACATACAGGCCCTCTCCTCATGAATTCATATTTCTTACCCAACCTTTCTGCCTTACTATAACATAAAGGACCTCTCTCCTCATGAATTCATACTTCTCACAATATTTCTGCTTTACTATAACATACAGGTCCTCTCTCCTCATGAATCCATACTTCTCAACCAATCTTTCTGCCTTCCTATGACATACAGGCCCTCTCCTCTCATGAATCCATACTTCTCTCCCTAACTTTCTGCCTTACTATGACATGCAGGCCCCCTCTCATGGATCCATACTTCTCTCCCAATCTTTCCAACTTACTATGACATACAGGCCCCCTCTCCTCAGATTCCATACTTTTCTCTGCCAATCTTTCTGCTTTACTATAACATACAGGTCCTCTCTCCTCATGAATCCATACTTCTCAACCAATCTTTCTGCCTTCCTATGACATACAGGCCCTCTCCTCTCATGAATCCATACTTCTCTCCCTAACTTTCTGCCTTACTATGACATGCAGGCCCCCTCTCATGGATCCATACTTCTCTCCCAATCTTTCCAACTTACTATGACATACAGGCCCCCTCTCCTCAGATTCCATACTTTTCTCTGCCAATCTTTCTGCTTTACTATAACATACAGGTCCTCTCTCCTCATGAATCCATACTTCTCAACCAATCTTTCTGCCTTCCTATGACATACAGGCCCTCTCCTCTCATGAATCCATACTTCTCTCCCTAACTTTCTGCCTTACTATGACATGCAGGCCCCCTCTCATGGATCCATACTTCTCTCCCAATCTTTCCAACTTACTATGACATACAGGCCCCCTCTCCTCAGATTCCATACTTTTCTCTGCCAATCTTTCTGCTTTACTATAACATACAGGTCCTCTCTCCTCATGAATCCATACTTCTCAACCAATCTTTCTGCCTTCCTATGACATACAGGCCCTCTCCTCTCATGGATCCATACTTCTCTCCCTAGCTTTTTGCCTTACTATGACATGCAGGCCCCCTCTCATGGATCCATACTTCTCTCCCAATCTTTCCAACTTACTATGACATACAGGCCCCCTCTCCTCAGATTCCATACTTTTCTCTGCCAATCTTTCTGCTTTACTATAACATACAGGTCCTCTCTCCTCATGAATCCATACTTCTCAACCAATCTTTCTGCCTTCCTATGACATACAGGCCCTCTCCTCTCATGAATCCATACTTCTCTCCCTAACTTTCTGCCTTACTATGACATGCAGGCCCCCTCTCATGGATCCATACTTCTCTCCCAATCTTTCCAACTTACTATGACATACAGGCCCCCTCTCCTCAGATTCCATACTTTTCTCTGCCAATCTTTCTGCTTTACTATAACATACAGGTCCTCTCTCCTCATGAATCCATACTTCTCAACCAATCTTTCTGCCTTCCTATGACATACAGGCCCTCTCCTCTCATGAATCCATACTTCTCTCCCTAACTTTCTGCCTTACTATGACATGCAGGCCCCCTCTCATGGATCCATACTTCTCTCCCAATCTTTCCAACTTACTATGACATACAGGCCCCCTCTCCTCAGATTCCATACTTTTCTCTGCCAATCTTTCTGCTTTACTATAACATACAGGTCCTCTCTCCTCATGAATCCATACTTCTCAACCAATCTTTCTGCCTTCCTATGACATACAGGCCCTCTCCTCTCATGAATCCATACTTCTCTCCCTAACTTTCTGCCTTACTATGACATGCAGGCCCCCTCTCATGGATCCATACTTCTCTCCCAATCTTTCCAACTTACTATGACATACAGGCCCCCTCTCCTCAGATTCCATACTTTTCTCTGCCAATCTTTCTGCTTTACTATAACATACAGGTCCTCTCTCCTCATGAATCCATACTTCTCAACCAATCTTTCTGCCTTCCTATGACATACAGGCCCTCTCCTCTCATGGATCCATACTTCTCTCCCTAGCTTTTTGCCTTACTATGACATGCAGGCCCCCTCTCATGGATCCATACTTCTCTCCCAATCTTTCCAACTTACTATGACATACAGGCCCCCTCTCCTCAGATTCCATACTTTTCTCTGCCAATCTTTCTGCTTTACTATAACATACAGGTCCTCTCTCCTCATGAATCCATACTTCTCAACCAATCTTTCTGCCTTCCTATGACATACAGGCCCTCTCCTCTCATGAATCCATACTTCTCTCCCTAACTTTCTGCCTTACTATGACATGCAGGCCCCCTCTCATGGATCCATACTTCTCTCCCAATCTTTCCAACTTACTATGACATACAGGCCCCCTCTCCTCAGATTCCATACTTTTCTCTGCCAATCTTTCTGCTTTACTATAACATACAGGTCCTCTCTCCTCATGAATCCATACTTCTCAACCAATCTTTCTGCCTTCCTATGACATACAGGCCCTCTCCTCTCATGAATCCATACTTCTCTCCCTAACTTTCTGCCTTACTATGACATGCAGGCCCCCTCTCATGGATCCATACTTCTCTCCCAATCTTTCCAACTTACTATGACATACAGGCCCCCTCTCCTCAGATTCCATACTTTTCTCTGCCAATCTTTCTGCTTTACTATAACATACAGGTCCTCTCTCCTCATGAATCCATACTTCTCAACCAATCTTTCTGCCTTCCTATGACATACAGGCCCTCTCCTCTCATGGATCCATACTTCTCTCCCTAGCTTTTTGCCTTACTATGACATGCAGGCCCCCTCTCATGGATCCATACTTCTCTCCCAATCTTTCCAACTTACTATGACATACAGGCCCCCTCTCCAGATTCCATACTTTTCTCTGCCAATCTTTCTGCCTTACTATAACATAGGCCCTCTCTCCTCATGAACTCGTAGTTCTCTCACAATCTTTGCCTTAGTATAACATAGGCCCCCTCTCCTCATGAATCCATACTTCTTTCTCTCTCAATCTTTCTGCCTTATGACATACAGGCCCTCTCCCCTCATGAATTCATACTTCTTTCTCTCTCAATCTTTCTGCCTTATGACATACAGGCCCTCTCCCCTCATGAATCCATACTTCTTTCTCTCTCAATCTTTCTGCCTTATGACATACAGGCCCTCTCCCCTCATGAATTCATACTTCTCCACTAATCTTTCTACCTTACTATAACATACAGGCCCCCTCCTCATGAGTTCATATTTCTCTCAATATTTCTGCTTTACCATAACATACAGGCCCCCTCTTCTCATGAATCCATACTTCTCCCAATCTTTCTGCTTTACTATAACATACAGGACCCCTCTCCTCATGAATCCATACTTCTCCCAATCTTTCTGCCTAACTATGACATAAGGCCCTCTCTCCTCATGGATCCATACTTCACTCCCAATCTTTCTGCCTTACTATGACATACAGGCCCCCTCTCGTCATGAATCTATACTTCTCTCCCGATCTTTCTCTCAATAGTATCCTGACACATTCAAATCATGCGCTGTTTAATTCCTTTAGTTATTCATGACGTCAGTTCTGCTTGAATATATATACCATTACTCATCTGAGTCTTTACGCATTAATACATCCCATATTGCTCTTAATAAATTCGGCATCCATTCCTCTCCCTCAATTTGAAACGGTAATGGACCTGGTGCTTTAAAAATTTTTAATTTTACAAGGCACTATTTAACTTGTGTATTCCGTAACGCCCGCTTCACTTCAGTATTTTGTATCTCCATCACTGGCTGCTCCACCCTTTGTCATTCTCTATTTTCAGTATCCAATAGTTCAAAATATTTTCTCAATCTCCTTGCAATATTCCATTCCTATCCTTGGTAACCCAATTAGTCCAAATGTGTGTAATCCAGGTTTGAAATCTTAGATAACCCTTTTCTCTTTTGTTCATAGCCTTTGCATGTCTAGCCCTAATGTATTACAAATCTCACCTTTACAAAACCCGTATATTTACAAGGAAATAATTATGCCTTTGTTACTTTTTCTGCCATCTTGTTGACCAACCTCTGAACTTGGCCGTTGACTTAGTGTCTTAAGTGTGCTCCTCGTGACCAAGTAGTGAGATTAATTTAACTATAATTGGTCTTTAGTATGGTCCTTTACCGTTATAAGGAGGCATAATTAACTAGTAGGGTAGAGTAATGGAAGTATGGGTTTATCTTTAATAAACATTTTAGGATATTTAAAAACATCCTAACGATTTCTAGATAGTAAATGATAAAATACTTTAAATAATTTTCTAAGTTTTTGAAGTTTTAAATGTTTGAGACAGTTTAAATTGTGAATATAGATGTTGAGTGGTTTCACTAGATGGAAATAAGATTGTTTGGATTAGTTTCATATTTCTAAACTTGACAACTTTGTTGGTTTATTTTTTTAGTTCATTCAGTTTGCAGGTAAAGGAAATTTCTTAAAAGCTTTGGTTAAAAGTGGATAGATAAAAACCTTTGTTCGATAAATCTTGCTGAAGGATTTAGGACAGTTTATCTCTAATGGACCTAAACTGATACAAGAAATTTTGAAGTCTTTGGAAAGTTAGTATGTTTAATTTTGCTTGAGCGAGTTTAGGTAAATGTCTCCAATTAACAATTTTTTTTTTTAAATGTACAGATAAAACTTGTAGAAGTTTGCTTAAACTTCAATATTTTAATTTTCTATTTACTTGAGATATGGCCGTTTTGTTTGATTTATACCAGTTTACTTTAGACACATCCGGAGTATGAAGTTTCTAATAATAATTTTTTTGCATTTCAGGAAAGGGAAAAAAGATACCATCGCAACTGAAACAAGAAAATTAAAAGCATAAACCAACAAACCAGAAATAATTAATACACGTGTCCTTTGACTAGAGAGGCTGAAGAGTGAGTGACGCCACACAGAGGCTGCAGACACGCACTGGGAGGCCGCATAGAGAGACACCACACAGAGGCTGCAGAGAGAGAGACTGGGAGGCCGCATAGAGAGAGACACCACACAGAGGCTGCAGAGAGAGAGACTGGGAGGCCGCATAGAGAGAGACACCACACAGAGGCTGCAGAGAGACACCACACAGAGGCTGCAGAGAGACACCACACAGAGGCTGCATAGAGAAACAGAGGCCGCATAGAGAGACACCACACAGAGGCTGCAGAGAGACACCACACAGAGGCTGCATAGAGAAACAGAGGCCGCATAGAGAGAGACACCACACAGAGGCTGCAGAGACACCACACAGAGGCTGCATAGAGAAACAGAGGCCGCATAGAGAGAGACACCACACAGAGGCTGCAGAGAGACACCACACAGAGGCTGCATAGAGAAACAGAGGCCGCATAGAGAGAGACACCACACAGAGGCTGTAGAGAGAAACAGAGGCTGCATAGAGACACCACACAGAGGCTGCAGAGAGACACCACACAGAGGCTGCATAGAGAAACAGAGGCCGCATAGAGAGACACCACACAGAGGCTGCAGAGAGAAACAGAGGCCGCATAGAGAGAGACACCACACAGAGGCTGCAGAGAGACACCACACAGAGGCTGCATAGAGACACACCACACAGAGGCTGGAGAGAGAAACAGAGGCCGCATAGAGAGAGACACCACACAGAGGCTGCAGAGAGACACCACACAGAGGCTGCATAGAGACACACCACACAGAGGCTGGAGAGAGAAACAGAGGCCGCATAGAGAGAGACACCACACACAGGCTGCAGAGAGACACCACACAGAGGTTGCAGAGAGACACCACACAGAGGCTGCAGAGACACCACACAGAGGCCGCATAGAGAGACACCACACAGAGGCTGCAGAGAGAAACAGAGGCCGCATAGAGAGAGACACCACACAGAGGCTGCATAGAGACACACCACACAGAGGCTGGAGAGAGAAACAGAGGCCGCATAGAGAGAGACACACCACACAGAGGCTGTAGAGAGAAACAGAGGCCGTATAGAGAGAAACCACACAGACTGCAGAGAGCAACAGAGGGACATTACACAGGTGACCTTGAGAGGTTGCATAGAGAGTGAAACTGCAGATTCACACTAAAAGGCCACTTTGAGAGCGAGAGCAACACTGGCAGCTGGGGGAGAGAGAGGGGGGTGACCACTGGGATTTAAAGAGTAGACAGAAGTACAATATGCTCAAGTTCGTGGATATGTTATATTTACAACAAGTAGTTCAAAACAAGAATAAATATGACAATAAAAAATATATGAAATGTTAATTACTTTATTTACTCTTTATAATAGCTGTACAATAATATGTCTTAATATAGTAGTTATACTTCTTCCTCTACTATTCTCCTGCTATTCTGATTCGTCGAGTAGCATTTTCCGTTGTAGTAAATATCCTTTTCGAGTTGCATTCCCTTCTTTTGAACACTACGCTGTCTTGGAGAATCAATGATGCTTTATTCCAATTTCCTTCCTTCTCCCATTAGCATCCTAAAATTGGAAGATAGATTCGATTCATTACTATTAGAAGATGTATTCATTACTTTTATATCGTTTGCAGAATCACTAACTATATAGTTTAGTAAAACAGTATACTGACTTGCTTTAAATTAACTTAACGTCATAGTTTAGTAAAACAGTATACTGACTTGCTTTAAATTAACTTGACAGGATGTGAATTGACTTAATTGTGGCAGGCAGTATTCTACAAACTATTCTCCATAGTTAGAAAATGCTAATTTTTTAAACAAACGTCTGGCGATAGAATTTATCAATTGTTGTATTCCAAAATCCAGCACTGACAAAACTTTATGATTAATGAATACAATGTATTTTTTACAAACCTATAATCCAAAATGTCTTGTTGATGCAACATCTTCATAAGATGTATTCAAACTTGAGCATAATCCACAGTTAGATAACCTAATAGGAAGATTCCATGCAGGTTATTCGGCAGGACCGTCTTCATTAAAGTGCCAGCTTATTCTTTAACTCCAATTGCAAAAGAACAGCCCAGTCTTAAACTCCAGCCACATAACGTTCACGTCTGAAAAATAATAAGACTTAGCAAAGAAACCAAAACTTCAAACAAAAATGAACAATAGACATTAAGGAAAGTGGTATTAAACAAAAACAGGTTTAAAAAAACTGGTAAAAAAACAGGTGTATATATATATAAAAACAACAGGCGTATATATAAAAACAGGCATATATAAAAAGAAACTGGAAACTGGTATATATAAAAAGAAACTGGAAACTGGTATATATAAAAAGAAACTGGAAACTGGTATATATAAAAAGAAACTGGTACATAAAAAAAAAAGGTATAAAAAAATCCGAAGTTTTCAATATAACCTTGTTCATCTTTCCATTTGAACGAGTCTTTTACTCGATAGACTGCATGAAGCTTTAACGCGATAGACTGGACGAAAATTTATCGCTAACGCGATAGACTGGACGAGAATTTATCGCAATCGACTGGACAAGCCTGTAATGCAATAGCCTGGACAATGCTATAATGCAATACTGTTCAAAGATATCATACAATATAGACTGGACAATGCTATAATGCAATACTGTTCAAAGATATACAATATAGACTGGACAAAGCTGTAATGCAATAGACTGGACAAAGCTGTAATGCAATAGACTGGACAAAGCTGTAATGCAATAGACTGGACAAAGTTGTAATGCAATAGACTGGACAAGCCTGTAATGCAATAGAATGGACAATGCTATAATGCAATACTGTTCAAAGATATCGTACAATATAGACTGGGCAAAGCTGTAATGCAATAGACTGGACAAGCCTGTAATGCAATAGAATGGACAATGCTATAATGCAATACTGTTCAAAGATATCGTACAATATAGACTGGACAAAGCTGTATTGCAATAGACTGGACAAAGCTGTAATGCAATAGACTGGACAAAGTTGTAATGCAATAGACTGGACAAGCCTGTAATGCAATAGAATGGACAATGCTATAATGCAATACTGTTCAAAGATATCGTACAATATAGACTGGGCAAAGCTGTAATGCAATAGACTGGACAAGCCTGTAATGCAATAGACTGGACAAGCCTGTAATACAATAAGCCTGTAATGCAATAGACTGGACAAGCCTGTAATGCAATAGACTGGACAAGCCTGTAATGCAATAGACTGGACAAGCCTGTAATGCAATAGACTGGACAAGCCTGTAATGCAATAGACTGGACAAGCCTGTAATGCAATAGACTGGACAAGCCTGTAATGCAATAGACTGGACAAGCCTGTAATGCAATAGACTGGACAAGCCTGTAATGCAATAGACTGGACAAGCCTGTAATGCAATAGACTGGACAATGCTATAATGCAATACTGTTCAAAGATATCGTACAATATAGACTGGACAAAGCTGTAATGCAATAGACTGGACAAGCCTGTAATGCAATAGACTGGACAAGCCTGTAATGCAATAGAATGGACAATGCTATAATGCAATACTGTTCAAAGATATCAACAATATAGACTGGACAAAGCTGTAATGCAATAGACTGGACAAGCCTGTAATGCAATAGAATGGACAATGCTATAATGCAATACTGTTCAAAGATATCGTACAATATAGACTGGACAAAGCTGTAATGTAATAGACTGGACAAGCCTGTAATGCAATAGAATGGACAATGCTATAATGCAATACTGTTCAAAGATATCAACAATATAGACTGGACAAAGCTGTAATGCAATAGACTGGACAAGCCTGTAATGCAATAGCCTGGACAAAGCTATAATGCAATACTGTTCAAAGATATCATACAATAGACTGGACAAAGCTGTAATGCAATAGACTGGACAAGCCTGTAATGCAATAGAATGGACAATGCTATAATGCAATACTGTTCAAAGATATCATAAAATAGACTGGACAAAGCTGTAATGCAATAGACTGGACAAGCCTGTAATGCAATAGAATGGACAATGCTATAATGCAATACTGTTCAAAGATATCAACAATATAGACTGGACAAAGCTGTAATGCAATAGACTGGACAAGCCTGTAATGCAATAGCCTGGACAAAGCTATAATGCAATACTGTTCAAAGATATCATACAATAGACTGGACAAAGCTGTAATGCAATAGACTGGACAAGCCTGTAATGCAATAGAATGGACAATGCTATAATGCAATACTGTTCAAAGATATCCAATAGACTGGACAAAGCTGTAATGTAATAGACTGGACAAGGCTGTAACGCAATAGGCTGGACAAGCCTGTAAGGCGATAGGACTGAACAAGCCTGTAAGGCGATAGGACTGAACAAGCCTGTAAGGCGATAGGACTGAACAAGGCTTTTATGCTATCTGGCTGAACAAGGCTTTCATGCGATAGGACTGAATACGGCTTTTATGGGATAGGACTGAACAAGGCTTCTATGCAATTAACCGGACAAAATTTTTTATGTGAGCAACTGTTCAAGGGTTTCACACTACTAACTGGACAAGGCAAAGCTTATATGACTGGCAAGACATAAATGATTGGCAAGGCATATATGAACAAGGCTTATGTAGTTGACAGTGTATACAAATGGCAAGAAAATTGACAAGACTTCCACACTTGACAATACTTGCACAATAGACAAGGCTTTCTTGATTGCCAAGATTCAGAGATGACAAGGCTTAGATGATTGTCAAGGCAGGTGTGTTTGTAAAGGCTTTCATGATTGACAAAGCTTTCATGATGGACAAGGACTTAAAATATCAACCAGGCTGTATAGTCATCCTTTTATCAAGGTTGTTGCAAGGCAAGGGCTAATAATTTGAACCTCTAGAAGAATTATATCAAAAAGTCAAATGGGAATTTTCAATTGCAAGATTTTCATTACTTACCTTTCTTACAGGGCAGAAATTATGCAATCCCTACAGATGTCTCCCACCTGGGTAAACTCATTTCAAATTGAAGTTACTACATATGTATATTCCAGAAATCTTGTCAAGATCAAATCCATTTTGATCAAAGACATTAAGTCCTCTAATCTTGCGTTTCACCAAATCTTGCGCTTCTGCAATCTTTTTCTGTATGCTCCAAAATTTTCCTGACACTTGTCTGCCACACATTTTGCTTTTACTTATGCTGGAAATAAAAACATTGCTTAAACAACAAAAATTACCTGAAATCAACTATATGATGCACAGTTGTTCAATTAAAATAATTTATTAAAACTTAACTTCTCTTAACTTGGTTACTAGGTTATCTTTGCTGAAATTTACTTTAAACGAATATTTGCCATCAAATGCATACCAGCTTACTTTATGTCATCCCTTAAGCCCTATCCACACGATCGAGCATGCCTGAAGGGCAAACAGTGATACCAGACCACAATAGTTAGTAAGAATGAGGGGTAATGACGTCAGAAGCGGGAAAACCAGACAGGGATCTGGCATCATACAGTGGTGCCAGATCCCTCCCTTTATTTTTCCAGTTTCTGACGTCATCAACCCTTATTTTCACTACCTATTGTGGCCTGGTATCACTGTTTGCCCGTCGGGCATGCTCGATCGTTTGGAGAGGGCTTTAGATTCAATACCTCGAGCTTACAGTTCCACATTCTGATAGTTTCATAATACTATCTAACCAAAAGTCAAGCAAAGCATTTGTCAAACCAATTAAACGTGTTTAACAGTTATATGTTTCTTGGTTGACTCAAAATACATAAGAACTACCTTAGCTAATTAAATTTTGAAAAGGCATTTATTACCATTTTATCTCAGTATCCAAAGTGACGACAATTCATTATTTGCAAATTATATCAAAAGAAAATGTAACTAAACCCGTATTCACGGATTACGATATTTACCTTTTTATCAGAAACAATTGTTTTCTAGTGTATAATTTGTCCAATTTCCAAAATAATCAGGTGGCATCAAAACTTGTGTATCCTGGCGGCTTCAGATTAATGGCATCAAATTAACCTTGTGACTAGTCCGAAGGATGATATGTATTGTATAATATGAAGCAACATCCATTCCCATATGTGGAATATAGCTCAAAACCAGAAAAATCTGTAAAAGAATGAAAAAAAATTAGGATTACCGTGCAATTACTATCATTGAAATATTCCTACCCTCTCCAGAACATGTACCAGTCACAGGTAGCTAAAATTTCGATAATCATCAACTGTTTATAAAAGTCAGTTGCCTAAATTCTTTACCAAAAATCGATTTACCCCAAAAAACAAGAGGAAACTGAAGACTTTCTTATTTCACGAGTCCTTTGACAGTGACGATTTAACAGAAATGAACAATACGCGATATGAAACGTTAAATACTCTGAACGAAAAAGGTAAAACGACAGTGGAGATCCTGTAGAGAGTGGGGTTCCCCTGCTGTATGGGACCGGAAAATCAGCCATCAAAGTAAAAACATTGCAGCTAGTTAAATATGCGATATAAGTAATCAATTGCCCAATAGCTAAGCAATGCTATAGTTACTAGATAGATCAAGTAAGCCACTCATCCATTCGAAGAAAACCTAAATGGCCCTCAAAACCACCCAAAATATAAGAAACTTTGTAGATTTAAATATACACAAATTGTATAAAAACGACCAGGTATACAAAATTTAATTGAAATGCAGACTACAAAAGTATATTTTGTTCAATTTGCAGGCTGTATATAACTAATTTCAGAGCATGGTGATTGGTTTCATGCATGATACTTTCAATTTCTAGCGAATCTTTAATTCGCTATAGGAAATTGACAAGTGTTGGGTATTTTGGAATTTCTCTAAACTAATTAGGGCTTATGTGAAATGGCTCATTATTTCTTTAACTAGCACTATGTATCAGCTACGATTTCCTCGGCATGCTTCCCTCTATTCAGTTTTATTAGTGATTAAATCTTTTATAGAAGCTATTTAATTCATTGACTAAAATGTGAAAATTTCAACTTCTAAGTTCAGTTTTTACTTTCGAATGTAATAGAGGGTTACAGCGCATACACTCTTTGCCTTCATTTGTGACAGCTTGATTTTTTTTTTTTGTAAGTAATCATCAGCTGGATTTTCGAACCAATTAAAATCTTACAAATAATTATGCATTACATCCCGGATATTGTTTGACAAGAGCCAATTTTTCTCCCCAGCTGCTTCAGTTCAAAACATGACTACCGTCACAAGAAACCTTACACCGGAAATAAACCTATTTCAAAATTTAATGTATTTTCATCTATACCATTATTTAAAAACACATGTGAGCAACTTTGTTGCTCATGTGGAAGTAAAAAATACCCCTGAAATAATGACCCACATGATTGGCATGCCCACCTCATCCACATTCCAACTTCCAGAACAGTAGTGAGATATGCGAGTTTACCGAGTCATGGTGGAGTAGACACCATTTGAGGGACAGGGTATAAATTATAGGCAATTAAGATTCTTTAATGTCCCCTCACTTGGACAGCATCAACAGGACATCAATGTACAGCTTACCAGTTTATCATTCAATAGGAGGAAGAACGTTTTGTTATGCTGCACCAAGACACTTCAACGACCTTCCACTTTATGTCAAGAATAGCAAAAATGTGGCAGCTTTCAAGAAAAACCTGAAGACTTATCTCTTTGGAAAGTGTTATAATAGTGATCTTAAAACTATTAAGCCTGAATACAAATGCTAGCGAATAACTGAAAAAACAGAGCAAAATATTAACTGGAAAGCAATTATTTTGCACACACCAAGGCCCGCCTGAACAGACTTAGTGCCTGATGGAGGGCGAGAAATGAACCCCTATAAGTAAATGTAAGTAAAGCGGAGTAGAGATAATATTTACTAGGGGGCTAAAGGGAGCCAAGGTGGAGTAAAAACAATTTGAGGGACGATGAGAATTATAGGAAATATTATAATTTCAAGCTACTTTCACGAACCATACCTTTTCCAACTGGTTAGCGTGTGTTTATTAAGCATTTCTGACCATTATTGCTAAAAATCACTCATTTCTGGAGTTTTCACACCATGAGGTCCCAGTTCGAGGAACTCGCAAAGTTACCAGCTCATCGAGAAACTCGCAAAGCTAACTCATGGAAAAACTCAAAGCTCCCAACTCACCGAAAAAACCCAAAGCTCCCATCTCACCGAAAAAACCCAAAGTTCCCATCTCACCGAAAAACTCACAAGGATCCTAACTCATTGAAAAACTCGCAAAGGTCCCAAGCTCAATGTGAAACTCACATAGCTAACTCACCGAGAAACTCACAAATTATTATTATTATTATTATTACTATCCAAGCTACAACCCCAGTTGGAAAAGCAAGAAATAAATAAATGAAGAGAACAAATTAACAATCAATCATTCTAAAATAAGAAACAACGTCAAAACAGACATGTCATATAATAAACTATCAATAACATCAAAAACAAATATGTCATAAATAAACTATAAAAAGACTATGTCCGCCTGGTCAACAAAAAAGCATTTGCTCCAACTTTGAACTTTTGAAGTTCTACTGATTCAACCACCCGATTAGGAAGATCATTCCACAACTTGGTCACAGCTGGAATAAAACTTCTAGAGTACTGCGTAGTATTGAGCCTCGTGATGGAGAAGGCCTGGCTATTAGAATTAACTGCTTGCCTAGTAATACGAACAGGATGGAATTGTCCAGGGAGAGATGAATGTAAAGGATGGTCAGAGTTGTGAAAAATCTTATGCAACATGCATAATGAACTAATAGAAAGACGGTGCCAGAGATTAATATCTAGATCAGGAATAAGAAATTTAATAGACCGTAAGTTTTTGTCCAACAAATTAAGATGAGAATCAGCAGCTGAAGACCAGACAGGAGAACAATACTCAAAACAAGGTAGAATGAAAGAATTAAAACACTTCTTCAGAATAGATTGATCACCGAAAATCTTGAAAGACTTTCTCAATAAGCCTATTTTTTTGTGAAATTGAAGAAGACACAGACCTTATATGTTTCTCAAAAGTAAATTTACTGTCGAGAATCACACCTAAAATTTTGAAGGTCCCAACTCATTAAAAACTCACAAAGGCCCCAGCTCACTGTGAAACTCACAAAGGCCCCAGCTCACTGTCAAACTCACAAAGGCCCCAGCTCACTGTCAAACTCACAAAGGCCCCAGCTCACTGTCAAACTCACAAAGGCCCCAGCTCACTGTCAAACTCACAAAGGCCCCAGCTCACTCTGAAACTCACAAAGGCCCCAGCTCACTCTGAAACTCACAAAGGCCCCAGCTCACTCTGAAACTCACAAAGGCCCCAGCTCACTCTGAAACTCACAAAGGCCCCAGCTCACTCTGAAACTCACAAAGGTCCCAGCTCACTCTGAAACTCACAAAGGTCCCAGCTCACTCTGAAACTCACAAAGGTCCCAGCTCACTCTGAAACTCACAAAGGTCCCAGCTCACTCTGAAACTCACAAAGGTCCCAGCTCACTCTGAAACTCACAAAGGTCCCAGCTCACTCTGAAACTCACAAAGGTCCCAGCTCACTCTGAAACTCACAAAGGTCCCAGCTCACTCTGAAACTCACAAAGGTCCCAGCTCACTCTGAAACTCACAAAGGTCCCAGCTCACTCTGAAACTCACAAAGGTCCCAGCTCACTCTGAAACTCACAAAGGTCCCAGCTCACTCTGAAACTCACAAAGGTCCCAGCTCACTCTGAAACTCACAAAGGTCCCAGCTCACTCTGAAACTCACAAAGGTCCCAGCTCACTCTGAAACTCACAAAGGTCCCAGCTCACTGTGGAACTCACAAAGGTCCCAGCTCACTGTGGAACTCACAAAGCTAACTCGCCGAGAAACTCACAAAGGTCCCAACTCCATTGAAAAAAACTCACAGAGGTCCCAACTCCATTGAAAAAACTCACAGAGGTCCCAACTCCATTGAAAAAACTCACAGAGGTCCCAACTCCATTGAAAAAACTCACAGAGGTCCCAACTCCATTGAAAAAACTCACAAAGGTCCCAACTCCATTGAAAAAACTCACAAAGGTCCCAACTCCATTGAAAAACACTCACAAAGGTCCCAACTCATTGAAAAACACTCACAAAGGTCCCAACTCATTGAAAAAACACCCACAAAGGTCCCAACTCATTGAAAAAACACCCACAAAGGTCCCAACTCATTGAAAAAAACACTCACAAAGGTCCCAACTCATTGAAAAAAACTCACAAAGGTCCCAACTCATTGAAAAAAACACTCACAAAGGTCCCAACTCATTGAAAAAAAAAACACTCACAAAGGTCCCAACTCATTGAAAAAAAACCACTCACAAAGGTCCCAACTCATTGAAAAAAAAAACACTCACAAAGGTCCCAACTCATTGAAAAAAAAAACACTCACAAAGGTCCCAACTCATTGAAAAAAAAAACTCACAAAGGTCCCAACTCATTGAAAAAAAAAACACTCACAAAGGTCCCACCTCATTGAAAAAAAAAACACTCACAAAGGTCCCAACTCATTGAAAAAAAAAACTCACAAAGGTCCCACCTCATTGAAAAAAAAAAACTCACAAAGGTCCCACCTCATTGAAAAAAAAACACTCACAAAGGTCCCACCTCATTGAAAAAAAAAACTCACAAAGGTCCCACCTCATTGAAAAAAAAAACTCACAAAGGTCCCACCTCATTGAAAAAAAAAACTCACAAAGCTCCCACCTCATTGAAAAAAAACTCACAAAGCTCCCACCTCATTGAAAAAAAACTCACAAAGCTCCCACCTCATTGAAAAAAAAACTCACAAAGCTCCCACCTCATTGAAAAAAAAAACTCACAAAGCTCCCACCTCATTGAAAAAAAAACTCACAAAGCTCCCACCTCATTGAAAAAAAAACTCACAAAGCTCCCACCTCATTGAAAAAAAAACTCACAAAGCTCCCACCTCATTGAAAAAAAAACTCACAAAGCTCCCACCTCATTGAAAAAAAAACTCACAAAGCTCCCACCTCATTGAAAAAAAAACTCACAAAGCTCCCACCTCATTGAAAAAAAAACTCACAAAGCTCCCACCTCATTGAAAAAAAAACTCACAAAGCTCCCACCTCATTGAAAAAAAAACTCACAAAGCTCCCACCTCATTGAAAAAAAAACTCACAAAGCTCCCACCTCATTGAAAAAAAAACTCACAAAGCTCCCACCTCATTGAAAAAAAAACTCACAAAGCTCCCACCTCATTGAAAAAAAAACTCACAAAGCTCCCACCTCATTGAAAAAAAAACTCACAAAGCTCCCACCTCATTGAAAAAAAAACTCACAAAGCTCCCACCTCATTGAAAAAAAAACTCACAAAGCTCCCACCTCATTGAAAAAAAAACTCACAAAGCTCCCACCTCATTGAAAAAAAAACTCACAAAGCTCCCACCTCATTGAAAAAAAAACTCACAAAGCTCCCACCTCATTGAAAAAAAAACTCACAAAGCTCCCACCTCATTGAAAAAAAAACTCACAAAGCTCCCACCTCATTGAAAAAAAAACTCACAAAGCTCCCACCTCATTGAAAAAAAAACTCACAAAGCTCCCACCTCATTGAAAAAAAAACTCACAAAGCTCCCACCTCATTGAAAAAAAAACTCACAAAGCTCCCACCTCATTGAAAAAAAAACTCACAAAGCTCCCACCTCATTGAAAAAAAAAACTCACAAAGCTCCCACCTCATTGAAAAAAACTCACAAAGCTCCCACCTCATTGAAAAAAAAAACTCACAAAGCTCCCACCTCATTGAAAAAAACTCACAAAGCTCCCACCTCATTGAAAAAAACTCACAAAGCTCCCACCTCATTGAAAAAAACTCACAAAGCTCCCAACTCATTGAAAAACTCACAAAGCTCCCAACTCATTGAAAAACTCACAAAGCTCCCAACTCATTGAAAAACTCACAAAGCTCCCAACTCATTGAAAAACTCACAAAGCTCCCAACTCATTGAAAAACTCACAAAGCTCCCAACTCATTGAAAAACTCACAAAGCTCCCAACTCATTGAAAAACTCACAAAGCTCCCAACTCATTGAAAAACTCACAAAGCTCCCAACTCATTGAAAAACTCACAAAGCTCCCAACTCATTGAAAAACTCACAAAGCTCCCAACTCATTGAAAAACTCACAAAGCTCCCAACTCATTGAAAAACTCACAAAGCTCCCAACTCATTGAAAAACTCACAAAGCTCCCAACTCATTGAAAAACTCACAAAGCTCCCAACTCATTGAAAAACTCACAAAGCTCTCAACTCATTGAAAAACTCACAAAGCTCTCAACTCATTGAAAAACTCACAAAGCTCTCAACTCGCAAAGCTCCCAGCTCACTGTGAAAATGACAAGCTAACTTGCCGAAAAATTAAAAAATGTCCTAACTCTTTGAAAAACCTCACCACAAAGGTCCTAACTCACATAGCTACAAACTCGCAGAGAAAATAAACTTCCTAACTCGCTGAGGAAATCACAAACTTCCTAACTCATTGAGGAAATCACAAACTTCAATGCATTGAGAAAAACACATATTTCCTAATGCATTAACGAAATCACAAACTTAATTTCCTTATGGCCACTAAACGAACCAGTAGAGCATTCAGAGATATGGTTTACCGGTTAATTCACAATAATACCATTGGCCATATAGGGGTAGGCCTATTCGTCGAGCCCATTATATACTGTAATAAACACTTCCAGATTTGGGGAACTAACGTAGCTACTTTTCTCTGCTTGAAACCACGTTGAACGACACTAAAATACTGGTATACTTACTCATTAAAAAATGCAGGACTTCACACAACACTCCCATTTCAAGTCTTATATGGATAACTTTGTGCCAGTTTTCACATCTTATAACATCTGTAAATAGGCCTATGGTTCACTGGCCACGTTTTTTATAAGCAATTCAAATTCCTCTTGTCATATGTAAAACTACTCTTTACAGAAGTATATTATTTCCACCTGCACGTTTTCTCAAACACTCAAAACCTTGACACTTTCACTGGCCCATGTTCTAAAAAGGGTGCTATTTATAATTTCAGGCAAGGACGTCAAAACAGTAGAGTTGCACCACGTATAGTGTCATTGGAACAAAAGTGGCGCCATCTTTGTTTATCTGTTTGGACTAAATAGATTTACCTTAGAATTACAGATTAGAAATTGATTTAGAAGGCCTGAATACTTATCAGAAAATCCAGTCTATTCAAACAATTGCTAATATAATATCTATTTAATCTACAATTTATAGTTTAAAAAAACTAAGAATAGATTAATTTTTTTTGGTATAGCACTAAGCTAGATGAACTTATAGAGCAAAATATTTAGGATAGAGAATAAGTCGAAAAGTGATTGATTACTGAAACTATACAATAGTCTTCATAACAAGTCATAATAACGGACGTATGAGATAGTATTGTGATATTTACTGAATTTTCTAACTATTTTGGAGAATATTTTATAAAATCCTTATTTATGTATCCTATGTATGTAGTTTACAGAGTCATTGGGGTGTTTTCCTGTAAGTTTTAGATGGAGAATTAACAGACTAGCCGATCTCTTAATTTACATAAGTCTACCAAGAAATGTATTCAAAGAAAATGAACCTGATGCTGATATGATAGACAACGTGAATTGAAGTACGGCAAGATTATGCTTTTCAGAGAAAAACAAATGATTTTATACAAGAATAGGGTTCGTATTTAGGATAAAAAGTACATACATACACACACACACACATATATATATATATATATATATATATATATATATATATATATATATATATATATATATATATATATATATATATATATATATATATATATATATATATATATATAACAACACCATCATTAGCCGTTGCTAGTCTACTGTAGGTCAAAGAGCTCAATATTTCTTAAACTAGCCTAATTTACCAACTACGATCCCTCGGTACCCTTTCCTCTATTCAGTTTTATTAGTGATTACAAATCCTTTATCGAAGCTATTTAATTTGATACATTATATTTCAAAACTAGAAAAGTTAATTCCATTTCATTCATATCACAAAGGCTTAATACACCATCAACATGATTACTTACTAAGTTACCTACGTTTAATATGATATTAAACAAGACTACTCATACGAAAATAAATTATTACCCTTTAGGTATCCTGGGAATACTCCCGACAAAATTATAGTTCAGAATTTCAGCAATCACTATTACTGTTCCTAATATAGAAGGGGAAAGACGATTTGCAACTAGCTGACAAATAAAGGGATTCTCTGAGAAAAGAAAATAGATAGTACTTGTATTCATTATTGAAAATAAAATGGTGACAATGGTTGGAACGATGATGTGATTTCAGGCGATGAAACTTGCAGTGGATATTTATCTTATTGGCTTCATAATACTTTTTACTCTTAAAAAAGTTTTTAATATTCATGTCTGGTGAGTGAATATTTGTATCTTAAAGAATGGAATGGCCTACTTCATACATATATACATACATACTCTCCATACATGCATACAAACAAAAGGTGCTGGCATAGTAGTAATAGGAAAACCGTGGTAATGGTAAAGTAGTAAAAATAGTAAAAGCAGCAAGACTAGTGTTACTAAAACCACGATAGACCTAAATTATTCTAAAAGGTTTACAGATCGCATGACAAACACTAAAAAGATTACAAAATTCTTGGAGCTCTGTAATCGGGAGAGAGAGAGAGAGAGAGAGAGAGAGAGAGAGAGAGAGAGAGAGAGAGAGAGAGAGAGAGAGAGAGACGAAAACACACTCATATTATTTGAAGTTATCCATTTTTATAAGAGTCCGTTTT
This sequence comes from Palaemon carinicauda, assembly GCF_036898095.1. Classification (NCBI taxonomy): domain Eukaryota; kingdom Metazoa; phylum Arthropoda; class Malacostraca; order Decapoda; family Palaemonidae; genus Palaemon; species Palaemon carinicauda. The sequence goes on from NC_090764.1 coordinate 5,015,780, forward strand.
CTTCAAATGACATTAAAAGAAAACGTTATCACTTTGCAATGGGAAACTAGAGTAAATTAAGTTTAGTGGCTGAATTGAACCCAAAAGCTTTGGACAATATATCCGGTACTGAAGACTGTGAAGCCATTTAGCTCCACTGAGCAACTGGGGAAAATCATGCAGTTAACAGTTAAAGAGGTTGGACAGCAAGGTGAGGGAAAGGCAGTGTGAAGTGAGGAAAGATCTGATATAAAGCAATGGTCGAAGGAAGATGAAACGAAACTTATTGGGGCCTACAGTGGACCGCACAAGATACACGAATGCAATTGCCCTTCTACGAAGTAAAGGTTATTTTAACATTTCCAAACGTATGTTAGTTTCTAGTTTTTTTCTAACTCCATCGCTGTTAGAAAAAACATACGATCATACAAGATCAGTTAATTAGATTATAAAAATTTTAACGAAAATATTCGGCTCTCATAGATAAAACTTGAGGTTTCTTTGCTTATGTTTTTCAAGGAAGTTTGTAACTACACTAATCTTCCCCAATAGGGCCTGATTAATATATAGAACACCTGAAAAAAACAGGGAAATCTGAATATGTTAATGTCAAAGTTCACCCATGCGTATTCAAACAGTAAGTATGCTTAATCATGATTAACTCTCTGAAATATCTGCTCAATACACAAAATATAAATTTGAAATTATATATATATATATATATATATATATATATATATATATATATATATATATATATATAAAATAACCCACAATGTATTAAAAATGAAATTTATTTAGCTTTCGAAATTACCATCTTTTTGTATTCTGAAGAGGAAGGGAGATGGTCCCTTCGAAAGCTAAATCAATTTCATTTTTAATACATTGTGGGTTATTTTATTTATCATAAATACACGGAAAATTGTGTATTTTAATGTATGTATATATATATATACATATATATGTATATATATATATATATATATATATATATATACATACATATATATATATATATATATATATATATATATGTATATATATATATATATATATATATATATATATATATATATACATATATATATATATATATATATATATATATATATATAGTGTGTGTGTCTAAGTGTGTGTGCGTGTGTATGTGTATACATATAGATAAATAGATAGATGCATATTAATAGTAGAGTAGTGGTAGTAGTGACAATAGAAAAATACTAACTAGAGTAAAAGTCGTAATAACGAAATCTTTGAAAAACGCTTACAACATTTATGACAACATTGAGTTCAAGTTCGATAAATATTGTATAATTTACGTGAAACCTTCTGGACAACATATAAAAATAACTCTTGAATTATGGATATTGCTGTACGCTATCATTCACAGGTAGCATACACTAACCTGCAAAAAAAGTCAACAGCTCAGATTGTTGAGGAATTCCTCTCTCTCTCTCTCTCTCTCTCTCTCTCTCTCTCTCTCTCTCTCTCTCTCTCTCTCTCTCTCTGGTCAAGCATTTGTAATTTGATATAAAAAAAACGTATTATATTACAACTAGTCTTCAAAATGTAATTCATTCAATATAACTAAACCTAACTTGAACAACAATGGGAGTTTCATTCATGTAATTTACTTTCTATATAATTTCGTTCTATATTTTGATAAGGAAACATGTTTTTATTTCCATAAAACGGGGCTTTCAATTGATTCCCTTGCAATTTCACTCCTCAAAGCAGCAACTTCCTTCTAAATTGTTCCACCTAAAGTAAAGTTCTGATTATTATTATTATTATTATTATTATTATTATTATTATTATTATTATTATTATTATTATTATTATTACTATTATTATTATTATTATTATTACTAGCCAAGCTACAACCCTAGCTGGAAAAGCAAGATGCTAAAAACCCAAGGGCTCCAACAGGGAAAAATACCCCAGTGAGGAAAGTAAATAAGGAAATAAATAAACGATATGAAAAATAATGAACAAAATAAAATACTTTAAAAACAGTAAAGCAAATTATAACCTTATTTTTGTTTTAAACCTCTGTGGGGTATTTTGTAAAGATCTCCCTCGAATTGAGAGATAACAGGATAAATATATATATATACAAATGGTTAGACGATTCAATTAAGATTATTAATAGAGTTGTATTATTATTATTATTATTATTATTATTATTATTATTATTATTATTATTATTATTATTACTACATGCTAAGCTACAACCCTAATTGGAAAAGCAGGATGCTATAAGCCCAGGGGACCCAACAGGGAAAATAGCCCAGAGAGGAAAGGAAACAAGGAAAAATAAAATATTTTAAAAATAATAACATTAAATTAAATATCTCCTATATAAACTAGAAAAACTTTAACAAAAGAATAATAAGAGAAATTAGATAGAATAGTGTGCCCGAATGTACACTTAAGCAAGAAAACTCTAACCCAAGACGGAAGATCATGGTATAGAGGTTATGGCACTACCCAAGACTAGAGAACAACGGTTTGATTTTGGAGTGTCCTTCTCCTAGTAGAGCTGCAATCGTTAATATGAACGAGCATTTGAGAATATAAAAAGACTCGAGAACTAATTAATAACTGAACAGAAACTCATTATTGTCTGTTGAAAAGATATTTTAACAACAGTTTATATATGAAATATTTATTTTAATGTTATTCTTCTTAAAATATTTTATCTTTCCTTTCATTTCCTCAATGGGCTATTTTCCATGTTGGGGCCCCTGGGCTTATGGCTTCCTGCTTATCCAATTAGGGTTGTAGTTTAGCAATTGATAATGATAATAATATTAAATTTCCCTAACGGTAGATTGCACGTGTGCAAATCTCACCAATAATTTTTACCAGTGATTTTTTTTTTTTTGTAAAATGAGCCATTTTTATTATGTACTACTTATAATAGCGTCTGCGTGTCCACTACTAATACTAGTAATAATGCTGGAAATTTTTAAGTAGCAGCAATAGTAGCAGAAGCAAAAACAGCATTATTACCTGAATTAGTACTCGCTGTATTATTATTATTATTATTATTATTATTATTATTATTATTATTATTATTATTATTAGCTAAGCTACAACCCTAGTTGGAAAAGCAGGATGCTATAAGCCCAGAGGCTCCTACAGGGAAAATAGCCCAGTGAGGAAAGGAAAACAGGAAAATAGAATATTTTAAGAAGAATAGCAACATTAAAATAAATATCTCCTATATAAACTATCAAAACTTTAACAAAACAAGCAGAAGAAAAATAAGATAGAATAGTGTGCTCGAGTGTACCCTCAAGCAAAAGAACTCTAACCTAAGACAGTGGAAGACCATGGTACAGAGGATATGGCACGACCCAAGAGTAGAGAACAATGGTTTGATTTTGGAGTGTCCTTCTCCATTAGTGAAATGGAAAATATTTCTAATTATGAAAAATTAGCTAAAGTTGCGTATCATGCTTTCAGAAATGAGCATTGCATTTGGAAATTAATAGTCATCTTATTTTTTTTTCTGATTTCAAATAAATTCTTGTAATATAAATATGACAAATTGCCTCTGGAACTATGAATATTGCCAAATATTATCGTTCACTTTGCAACTAAGATAGTTCACACCGTTGAAAGCAATAACCTGTAGCACATACTAAGCTGTAATGAAAGTCAACATACCAAACGTGAGAGGCATCTCTCTCTCTCTCTCTCTCTCTCTCTCTCTCTCTCTCTCTCTCTCTCTCTCTCTCTCTCTCTCTCTCTCTCTCTTAACCACTATCAATAACCACCATCAATATCAAGATTATTTGGGAATTAGAAACGCATTTTTTTGCCTCTTCAGTGCTATTTATCTTTCAGTTTTAATTGAACTAAATAATATTATTACCATAAAAAGATATGATTCAGAATTCAATATGGATTAACTAGGAAAGTAAAGTTACTCAACGGTTATTACGGTAACAATTTAAAGAAGTTGGCAAAAGAATAGCTAGCCACTACAAAAAAAAAAAAAAAAAAAAAGCCAATGTCAAAAGACTTCAATTCAAACTTAAAATGTTAAACACAGAAATTAGTTATCTAAGAAAAAAAAAAAAAGACCATTATTAACAGTAGGTGCTTAATATAGCCTATGTGAGTGTTTGCTTTAAAAATACAGTAATCATTTAGAGGTGTTTGCTTAAGCCTTCTAGTAAAAAGAATAAAATAATTCTTAACTGTGAAACAAGCCTAAAGATATATGCAAGAGCTATTATGTATTCGACAAACTGAATAATGAATTAACGTCAGGTAGGGTGATGAAAGATAATTATAGTTCGAAATTACGCTAAATGAGTTAAGTTAATTGTAATTCATCTTGCAAAGACTTTAAATTTTCTTACATAAGAAAAACATTATTCAAGAAAAAATGTTTCATCTCTAACTTCCAGAGAGAGAGAGAGAGAGAGAGAGAGAGAGAGAGAGAGAGAGAGAGAGAGAGAGAGAGAGAGAGAGAGAGAGAAATCTTAATTCTGTAGTATATATATATATATATATATATATATATATATATATATATATATATATATATATATATATACATACATATATATAATCCAAATAAACTGTAAAATATAAAAAATAATTTCAGATATTTATTGTTACTTAATAACTTCTGAGAGAGAGAGAGAGAGAGAGAGAGAGAGAGAGAGAGAGAGAGAGAGAGAGAGAGAGAGAGAATTGACCAATTACGCCCACTTTCTTGGGCCCAATTTGGAAACCTTTAAACAATTACTGAAGATTTAAAGGCCAAAGCGCTTGATGGGCATTGCCAAATGAATTAAATTGTTGCGTAATACCATTAGCGAAGTTCTTGGAGCGACCTTTTTTTTTGTTTCATAATCGATTTAAAGGTTTAAAGGTCGCTCATGAATGGCACAGGCAAGGAACAGTGACGTTGCCCTAGCAATCAGGACAATGCCCTAGAGACTGACCATATCACATATGATCAGCGCCCAAGCCTCCTCTCCGCCCAAGTTAGGACCAGGAAGGGCCGGGCAGTGGCTGCTGATGACTCAGCAGATAGACCTATAGGCTCCCCCAAACCCCTCAACCTTAGCTCACAAGGATGGTAAGGTTGCAGACACTAATGGCACTAACGAGTCTGAGCGGGACTCGAACCACCGACTGGCAAACACCAGGCAGAGACGTTACCAATCAGGCCACAGCAACCTAAATTTTTAGCAATTTATCTTCTTAATTAAAATAATAAGAACATGAACAGTTTAATTTGGCAAATTATAACACCCACTCTCAGATTTTATCTACGGTAATCAGCTTTCATCATTGATTGCTCTGTTCCTTCTATATTTAAGTTTTATAAATCTATCACTCTTTTTCTCTAACCCTTTCCACTTGGTAGTGGGTTGGCCAGGGCACCAGCCATCCGTTGAGATACTACCGCTTGAGAGTTATTGGGTCCTTTGAGTGGCCAGACGGTATTACATTGGATCCTTCCCTCTGGTTACGGTTCATTTTCCCTTTGCCTACACATACACCGAATAGTCTGGCATATTCTTTACGTATTCTCCTCTGTCCTCATACACCTGACAACACTGAGGTTACCAAACAATTCTTCTTTTAAGGGGTTAACTACTGCACTGTATTTGTTCAGTGGCCACTTTCCTCTCGGTAAGGGTACAAGAGACTCTTTAGCTATGATAAGCAGCTCTTCTAGGAGAACAATCCAATATCAAACTATTGTTCTCTAGTCTTGGGTAATGCCATAGCCTCTGCAGTATAGTCTTCCACTGTCTTGGTTAAAGTTCTCTTTCTTGAGGGTACAATCAGGCACACAACTCTATCTGTTCCCTTATTTACTTTTCTCATTTGGCTATTTTACCTGTTGGAGCCCTTGGGCTTGAAACATTCTGCTTCTCCAACAAGTGTTGTAGCTTAGTGAGTCACAATATGAGCTCTCTTTTACAATCTAGTTTTCATGATGTTTGGAGTCACTTTTGTAAATGACCATTATCACTGAAGCCAAACTGGATGGGGTGGATTGGTGGGACTTATCTTAGAGAATCCATCGTAGTTAAAATTAGAACGTATTATTTCTAGTCAGTGATATGATATCTAAAATGTTTCATCTAAAGTTACGTTGTATTGCAACAACTGCATGGAATGTATCTAATTCATCAAAAGGAGAGTAGAAACCTAATCAAAGGACTTTTCACTTCAATCCTTTGAGAAACATCTACTGAACGGATGGTTAGAGAGTCCTCTAAATCTAACTGGTAACCTGGTCCGAGGGACCTTAGGACTTAACTGATCATTTGCTAGGTAATCGTAACAACAGGTCATTTGCTAACAAGAATCCTGGTTTCATGAGGGAATCGTAACAACAGGTCATTTGCTAGCAAAAATCCTGGTTTCATGAGGAAATCACAACAACAGGTCCTTTGCTAGCAGGAGCTCCTGCTTTCACGAGGAAATTGTAACAACAGGTCATTTGCTAACACAGCTTCTTGTTTTCATGAGGAAATTGTAACAACAGGTCATTTGCTAGCAAGAATCCTGCTTTCATGAGAAAATCCTTACAACAGATAATTTGCTAGCAAGAACTCCTGCTTTCATGAGAAAATTGTAACAATAGGTCATTTGCTAGCAAAAACTCTTACTTACATGAGGAAATTGTAACAACGGGTCATTTGCTACCAAGAACTTCTGCTTCCAGGAGAAAATCTTAACAACAGATAATTTGCTAGCGAGAATTCTTATCCTGATAAAGATGCAACAGTCGGAAATGATGACAGACAGTCTCAGAAGGAATGTCTGTCTGTAACAAAGAGACAGACAGACACAGGCAGGTAAATTGACAGACGAAACATTACTTTTCAAGATATGTAAATTGCATTTTGCAACATCACATCGAACTTGATTTTGATTCGTTCTTCCTGGAGTCTATTTGCAATACTAATGATTTCTTGAAAGGGCTTTCATCTACTTTGCAATTCAATCAAGATTTAAAGACAATTTTTTTATAGCTTAATCTAATTATTCATCACAAAAAAAGTTCTAAGAGGGGGCGGGGGAGGGGGGGGGGGGGTTGCATGTACGTGTGTGTGTGTGTGTATATCTATCTAAATATCTAGCCTTCCTTTTTTGACGGGTCGCGTACACTTGTAAAAAAATCAAAGTCGATGTTGGATGATATAGTATTCTAAATTTGTTTATGAATTTAAAGCTTAATAACATCACCCTACCTGCCCTTAATATTTTGAGCTACCTTTATTATTCAATCAAATTAACGAATAATTGCAATTAATAAAAACAAAATTCCCCTTTTTTTCATAAAGGAATTAAAACTTCTCTTCGTGTTGGAAAGTTCCAATAAAAATGTTTCGACTTGTAGTGGCCTGGAGGTAGCGTCCTTGCCTGGTGATTGCCAGACTGGGGTTCGAATCCCGTTCAGACTCGTTAGTTCCTTTGGTCGCTGCATCCTCACCATCCTTGTGAGCTAACGATGAGGGGTTTGGGGGAGCCTATAGCTCTATCTGCTGAGTCATCAGCAGCCACTGCCTGGCTATCCTTGGTCCTAGCTTGGGTGGAGAGGAGGCTTGGGTGCTGATCATATGTATATATGGTCAGTCTCTAGGGCATTGTCCTGCTTGATAGGGGAATGTTACTGTCCCTTGCCTCTGCCATTCATGAGCGACCTTTAAACCTTTAAACCTAATGATATCATTCCATCTGAGCTGGAAGAAAATTTGTAATTGTAATGTTATTAAAATGTTTTCCAAGGTTGAAGGCAAATATATATCTGATTCAACCTGTCTTATAGGAAATATCAATAACATGCATAACAGCAAAGTGAAATTTGGGCACACTATTCTATCTCCTTTCTCATTTCCTTTCCTCAATGGGCTAATTTCTCTGTTGAGGACTTTGGAAAAGCGGGATGCTATAAACCCAGGGGCCCCAACAGATAATAGCCCAGAGAGGAAAGGAAACAAGGAAAAATTAAATATCTTAAGAACAATAACATTAAAATAAATATTTCCTATGTAAATGTTTTCAACTAGGTTTGTGGCTTAGCTAGTAATCAGAAACGATGCATATGTGTAAAGTATAAGAGGCTCTGGAGAGAAACAGAACCTCTTTTGCGAATTATACACGTTTCATTAAACAAAATATTATTTTAATCACGGGTTTCACTTAGTAAAAGATATGAGATAATTATCATGGAAAAATAGGAAACTGAAGAGAAATTATATGTAATTTCTATTATGGGTTTAATATAACTATATAAATTTAGTAGATTTGAGAACAAAGCCCTCAAAAGGATATTGGGAGTTAAATGGCACGACAAGATTAGAAATGAAACTATAAGATAGATTACTCGAGTGCCATATGTGGATGAGATCATGGTGAGGGGTAGATGGAGATGGTTTGGGCATGCTCTTCGCACTCCCCAAGAGATATTAGTTCAACAAAGTTTCAACTAGACTCCACAAGGCACTAGAACAGTTGGAAGACCCAGGCCTACATGGCTCAGGACTACGAAGCGTGAAGTAGATGATTAATGGAGAAGTATTGGTTTAAAAGCTCAAATTAGAGACGAATGGCGAAATCTAACCAAGGCCCTTTGCGTCAATAGGCGTAAGAGGCGATGATGATGACATAAATTTTACCGAGGCCCTTTGCGTCAATAGGCGTAGGAGG
>NC_090764.1:5046574-5054074 GCF_036898095.1 Palaemon carinicauda
ATATATTGACGTTAAGGAGTGATATTCTGTCACCAACCTGTAAAATATAATAACAAAGTATGGTAAAACTACGGTCGCCTGTATTTTACTGAAATATGGCTGAGAACAGTATATTTTTTCGGATAATTTCTGATTAAAATTACGGTCTTTGAACAGTTTATAATGATTTATTAGTTTATTATAAGATATCTAGCATTTCTGATAGGATAGAAGATACTAAGAAATGTTGGAAAATGCAAATAAAAAGTTATAATAAATGCACGAGAAGGGTAACTCTATTATAAATGAAAGATAATACCATATACGAACCTCATTAATATTCTTACCTTTTCCAAAATTCTATAAATTCTAAAGCAAGGGAACAATTCTGTTTACTGGAACTGTTAAAATGAAATGTTATTAAACTTTCTTTATCTTTATCTTGATTTATCTTTCCCGTATGCTAAAGGGGGGGGGGGGGGGTGTCACTGAAGCCCACCCCATAAATAACACCGAATTTATTAGCTTGAAATATCTGTGGACTAAAAAGATATTGTCGAAATTATCGTTCGTTGCTCCCCTCTCTCGTCTCATGATTTATTATCCACTTTTTCTTGTCCACTTTTTTCGAGTTCTTCCCATTTATTTGGTTAATTGACACTTTCACAAAGAGATTATATATGGAAAGTTTAAATATTTTCATCCACACACCTTTTTCATTGAGTTGCAGACGCTGTTAATATCGAATGTATACTTTTTTCTTGGAAATGACTAATTATCTTTGCTAATAATGTTGAGGCGAGGTGAGGTGTGTGTGTGTGTATGTGTGTGTATGTGGATATGTGTGTGTGTTTTAGCACATTGCATGAATAAATGAACATAAATTGAGGATATGACTAACTATCTTTGCTAACAATGTTGAGGCGAGATGTGTGTGTGTATGTGTGTGTATGTGGATGTGTGTGTATGTGTGTGTATTAGCACATTGTATGAATAAATGAACATAAATTGAGGATATGACTAATTATCTTTGCTAACAATGTTGAGGCGAGGTGTGTGTGTTTGTATGTGCGTGTATATGTGGATGCGTGTGTGTGTGTTAACACATCGCATGAATAAATGAACATAAATTGATAGCTCTTGACAAATGTATTTTCAAGGCTTTATTGGAGTGATAAGGTCTTGTATGAAAGAGCTAAAAATGGAAATTTATTTTTACTGAATCGTCTGACCCGACATAAAATATCATTATTATTATTATTATTATTATTGTTATTATTATTATTATTACTTGCTAAGCTACAACCCTAGTTGTAAAAGCAGGATGCTATAAGCCCAGGGGCCCCAACAGGGAAAATAGCCCAGTGAGGAAAGGAAACAAAGAAAAATAAAATATTTTAAGAACAGTGTCAACATTAAAATAAACATTTTCTATACAAACTATAAAAACTTAACTAAACAAGAGGAAGAGAAATAAGATAGAATAGTGTGCCCGAGTGTACCCTCAAGCACGAGAACTCTACCACAAGACAGTGGAGTTTGATTCCTACTTTTAATTACTACTCTTGTATCTACTGAGTGGATTAGGCGGGGGTATGCACTTTACTGATTGTTGCTATTTAATACTGAAATGCAATACAATTGATAAAATCAACTGCAATTGTTTAGAACTGCATTGGTGATAACCTTAAGATGCAATTCATAATAAACAGATAAAAAATGTAGTGATTTTATAAACAAATAAATTTAGTTATTGATTCTCTTGCAATGTGCCAAACGAGAAACTGATAATCAACTGAAACACACACACCATCTCTCTCTCTCTCTCTCTCTCTCTCTCTCTGTCAATGGTAAGCACGCCAGACTGGGGACTCATACTCGTTAGTTCCTTTGGTCGCTGTAACCTCACCATCCTTGTGAGCTAGGGATGGGAATTTGGGGGAGCCAATAGGCCTATCTCCTGAGTCAACAGCAGCCATTGCCTGGCCCTCGCTGGTCCTAACTTGTGTGGAGAGGGGGCCTGGGTGCTGATTATATGTATATATGGTCAGTCTCTAGGGCATTGTCCTACTATCATTGATATGAAAACGTCACTGTCCCTTGCCTCTGCCATTCATGAGCGGCCTTTAAACCTTTAAAGATGAAAAGGGATGAATGGGTGCATTCAAGGAAATCCAGTAGGTCTATGTTGAATTAAGCCATGAAGTTTGTACCTAGCAGTCAGGTATATATGTGTGTATGTATGTGTGTGTGTGTGTGTGTGTATTCCATATGTTAAAGGTATACGCAAACGTAATGAACTATCTGAAGAATGAAAACTATCAGTAATCCTTTAAAAAATAGGCTAAACTTCTATAAGTAGAGACTGTATCATCTAATATCTAGGTCTGATAGGAACAGCTTGATCCTGAAAATAACTGACCAGGAATGACATTAAAGAATATAAGGAGAAAATTTCTTAGTTAAATAGATGTAAAGAAAATTTAAATATTGAGAAATTCTTGTAGTTGAACACCATAGAAAACGAAGAGCACTTCTCTCGCAGGGTTCAAACTTTTAAGGTAATTACCTTGGTTTGAGGTAATTTGCGTGGTTTCCAAGTAATTTCTTAATTGATTGATTGATTTGAGGTTTTCTGGCATCCTGACATTTAAGGTCATTGACGCAGATACCGTTTATTGTAAATAAAGAATAAAAAAAAATATCCAGTTAAAACTATAAAAGCAAAGATGACATTTTAAAAGTTAAATGATTTTAACTCTAATGATATTTCTAAGGTAATGTCGATTTTACTAGCTTCAAATTTAAGGAAATTTGAAAAGTTTTAAGGTAATGTAAGTTAAAAAGCAGCAGAATTTAAGGTAATGGCCACATTCTCAAGTATAAACCCTGCTTCTCGGTTATGTAACTTATGTATCAGAAAGATTAATGTCTCCATGGATTAGTATCTTACCTTGTAAAATACAGCCATGTCCAACAAAATGCACTTTCTCAAATTCAAATATAAATGAACTCCCCAAAAAGTCTATTTAGTTGAAGATAACTAGAAGAATTGTAATATTTACGCTGGAAGTCATTACTAGTCAGGATAGCCAACATTGTTTGATGTTGGCAATGCGAGAAAATGACGCAAAATGACGTAATATTACTATTTCTTCAGCCCTTTAGCAAAATGATGTTACATACTATGTAAGATTACATAACGAAATATTTCCTTATTTAATTTTAAGGGTTCTGGGGTCAATAGGTATCCCTAGAAAATTAGCCCCAGATCAAATTTTGGATTGGTTATCCTTACTCCATCTCCCTCCACGATCCTTGAAAATGATCAAATGAGCACCATCGAGTCCCTTTTTAAAATATTTAAGCTGAGTATAGTGGATTTCTCGTAAAAAAACTGATATTTAACTATCATATCTAGAATTCATTATAATATTTGATATTTTTCTCTTGATACATATTAATATTACACTAACAGTTAAATAGTCTCTCTCTGTACAATTGTCAGCTTGAACCCTCATTTCAATAGGCCCCAACAGATGGCCTAGGAATGACATTAATGAATAAAAGGTGAAAATTTCTTAGTTAAATAGATGTAAAAAAAAATTAAATATTGAGAAATTCTTGTAGTTGAACACCATAGAAAACGAAGAGTTCTTCTCTCGCAGGGTTCAAACTTTTAAGGTAAATACCTTAATTTGGGGGTAATTTGCAGTTTCAAAGTAATTTTTTAATTGATTGATTGATTGATTTGAGGTTTTCTGACATCCTGACATTTAAGGTCATTGACGCAGATACCATTTATTGTAAATAAAGAATAAAAAGAATACCCAGTTAAAACTATAAAAGCAAAGATAATATTTTAAAAGTTAAATGATTTTAACGCTAATGATACTTCTAAGGTAATGTCGATTTTACTAGCTTAAAATTTAAGGAAATTTGAAAAGTTTTAAGGTAATCTTTAAGGAAATTTGAAAAGTTTTAAGGTAATCTAAGTTAAAAAGCAGAAGGATTTAAGGCAATGGCCACATTCTCAAGTATAAACCCTGCTTCTCGGTTATGTATCAGAAAGATTAATGTCTCCATGGATTAGTATCTTACCTTGCAAACTATAGCCATGTCCAACAAAATGCACTTTCTCAAATTCAAATATAAATGATCTATTTAGTTGAAGATAACTAGAAGAATTGTAATATTTACGCTGGAAGTCATTACTAGTCAGGATAGCCAACATTATTTGATGTTGGCAATGCGAGAAAATGACGCAAAATGACGTAATATTACTATTTCTTCAGCTCATTAGCAAAATGATGTTACATACTATATAAGAGTACATAAAGAAATATTTCCTTATCTAATTTTAAGGGTTCTGGGGTCGCTAGGTATCCCTAAAGAATTAGCCCCAGATCGAATTTTGGTTGGTAATCCTGACTCCATCTCCCTCCACGATCCTTGAAAATGATCAAATGAGCACCATCGAGTCCCCTTTAAAAATATTTAAGCTGAGTATAGTGGATTTCTCGTAACAAAACTGATATTTACCTATTATATCTAGAATTCATTATAATATTTGATATTTTTCTCTTGATACATTTTAATATTATGCTACCAGTAAAATAGTCTCTCAGTAGAATTGTCAGCTCGAACCCTCATTTCAATAGGTCCCAACAGATGGCCTCAGTGAGGCCTTTTTTGGAAAAAATCAGTGGAAAATTCCATGGTTGGGCGAAACCTCAAGTTATATCACGTGGTCGGCCAGGACACTACATAGTATAGGAAACTGGTTTGAACCAAATACACGAAGAGTTGTTAGCAAATCTAACCTCTATTGGTAGATGACGTTACCATAGTCCCTTGAAATGAAAGTAAGGGTTAAAGTCTATGTATTTTTAGTCATAAAATAAGCGGTATTGACGAAAATAAAGCGTTGGTAGAGGGTATAAACGGAAAGAACCGTGAGATTAGAGTATTAAAATGCCTAACCCTCTCATTTGGTACTTTGAGGAACAATGCATTCTATAAAAATTATTTTATTAATTTGGATTTGCGTTGGACAGATGAAAAATACAAACACCAAGACTACTAAATATCATTTATAGAAATAATAACCCCCCCGCCTCCCCCCCCCCCTCTCTCTCTCTCTCTCTCTCTCTCTATCTCTCTCTCTCTCTCTCTCTCTCTCTCTCTCTCTTTCTAAAATTAAAAAATTACAAAGGCAGATATTTTAATAATATAGCAACGATACGTATAACAAACCATTCATTTTATATCTCAATTAATGTGTAGCGTTTAGCAAAGAATAAAATTCAATCAAATTATCTGATTAGGATATCAAATTATCACCCATACAGTCGCAGGAAAAAAAGATATATATATTAGCAAGTCACCATATAAAAAATTATTAGTATTTATCAAACGATAAGAAAATAACATTACATGTAACTACTATCGTAACAACATCTAAAATCGATATATTCAATTTCACCTAATGCAACAAAAGCATCAAATATAGATATAAACACCCCATAGAAGTCCTAAACTTGATTCATTTTTGAAAAATCCTTAGCAAAGACGATATTAAGCGAGACCCTAGGCATTGCCCATGTAAAGAGAGATAGCAGCATTTAGATATTCTTGCAGAGTTAAATCTGATTCACACTGCACGTCACGTCACGTCAAATCACATCACATCACGTCACGTCACCGTTCCGTCAACCGTATTAAGTATTCACACTATTCATCACGTCACGTCACCATTCCGTAAACCGTGCTATGTATTCACACAATTCATCACGTCACATCACATCACGTCACGTCACCATTCCGTAAACCGTGCTATGTATTCACACAATTCATCACGTCACATCACGTCACGTCACAACACCGTCCCGTCAACCGTGCTATGAATTCACACAATTCATTACGTTACGTCACATCACATCACGTCACTGTTCCGTCAAAATTTCTTCCATGTAAATAAATGGACGTGGTCACACTAAACTGTTCGTCACCGGCACAGCACCAACACATCACGGCAAGGATTCGTGATGTAACATACGTTAACGTTTGTAGACAGCAGTATTTAGTATTGCAAAAACATTGATCTATTGAAGGTGTTCTGCATAATAGTGATCCAAGATCAATATTCTCAAAAAAAAAAAAGTCTAGGTACACACATCTCTACGCTTCGAAATCAATGCAGGAAAATCATATTTGGAAGAAATGAAAAGAAATACTACATAAGAAAATAAAAGTTACGAAATTTATCTTTTTATAGAAAGAGTATTTCTGTAGGTTAACTGGCAATTGAATGAATGAATGAATGATTTGAAGTTCTCTGGCATCCTGACATCGAAGGTCATTGACGCCGATATCATTTATCATAAATACAGTGTAAAAAAATATTCAATTCAAAACAGAAAAGTAAATAAGTTATAAAAGTTAAATAGCATTAAGAAGAACTGCTTCTGATATAAATTTAAAAATACCACTAGCATTGTACGACACATCATGTCTAAGAATCTTGGCAAGGATGAACCTGCCATCTTCACCCCGAGCCTCAAACAGATATCTATTTCTTAAGTTGCTATAATTGGGGCATTCAGTCACAAAATCTTGCTCAAATTGGCAGGTGGGAAGTTCATTACCTATTAATTGCAGACACGCGAAGAGCACAGGGAAACTGCGTCACACAAGCAATGACATAATTGAATTTCTTATCCTAATTAGTGAACCAGAGGTAACACTAATTGGGAGAATAAAGCAAAAATACGAAAAGAAGAGAAAAATTCCCTTTGCATCTTGAAGCCAAAAATAAAAAACTGAAATTCATGAAATGCTATCGATGAAAATAATTTTGTTTTCGAATTAAAGGGAAGGAATTATGGTGACTCAGGTTGCTACCAAAAGAGGGAAGAAGAGGAAAATATTTATTATTATTATTATTATTATTATTATTATTATTATTATTATTATTATTATTATTATTATTCTTATTATTATTATTTTTATTATTATTATTACTTGCCAAGCTACAACCCTAGTAGGAAAAGCAGGACGCTACAATGAAGGACTGTCGAGTGTCGTAAAATAAGACATCGTAGCAAATACGTTCATTCGTAACAGGTATAAAATACATATGGATACAGAACCAAAGATGACCTATTGGAAAATAAAGATAATAACTAAAAAAAACAGATAGCATGAATACCTTTAGAAATAGGCATAGCAATTATTTATAGAAATAGACATGAAAGGTTACCTAGATCTTCTTCTATTAATACATGGTTTTTTTTCTTTTCATTTTTATATGGAGTAAGCACGGTTGCCTTCTTTTTGAAGGACTTTGCTTTGGCTTTGGGGTAAGCCATAGTCCCAAATCGGCTGCCCTGACTGACATCGCTTTAGACCCCGGTAGCGAATGTTCATGTGTTGTACTAGTCCCAAGCATCTTTCCTGTCCCGATCGGCTGCCCTGCCTGACATCGCTTTAGACCCCGGTAGCGTATGATCATGTGTTGTA